>NC_080176.1:7556553-7847876 GCF_950295315.1 Erinaceus europaeus
CCCGCAGGTGGGGACCAGGGGCTTGAACCCCGGTCCTTGTGTGCTGTAATGTGTGCCCATTCAAATCTTTAACCCCTATTATTCACTTAATATCACTAGGCTTGCAGGAGTCCTTTTGTCTTTATTATGATTATTTTTTTAGATTTTTATAACTAATTTATACGCAAGAGTTTTTTTTTTTTTTGTAGTTTAAGTCCTTATATTTAGGTCTTTGATTCGTTTTGAATCATTTCATTTTGTATGTTGTGTGAGGTAGGGCTCTACACTTCTTTATTTATTTTTTGTATATGGCAATCCAGAGCCGTTTTGTGGGAACGACTAAAGACTAGTCTTTGTTCAGATCGTGCTGACCACAGCTGTTTATGGATCTCGACTTGGTCTCACTTGTCGTTTAGTTAGTGATACAGAGTCTTTGTCACTTTGGCTCTGTACCTTTCCAGTCAGGAAGTGTGAGATCTCTCAACATCTTCTGCTTTTATAAGACTGAGTTGTTCTGGACTGTGTGCATTCCAATGTAACATTTATGATGAGTCTATTCTCTAAACCCCCCCCCCCCTAAACAAAACAAAAGAAAACAAAACACTTCCAGCTGGGACTTTCACAAGGGTTGTGTTAGATCTGTAGATCAATTTTCTGTAGTATAGGCATCTGGGCAATACCAATTCTTTTGTCCTAGGAACATGAGATTTTTTTTTTTTGTAAATGTATTGTCTTTATTAATTTATTGGAAAGAGACAGTCAGACATCAAGAGGGTTATAGAGAGGGAAAGAGAGAGACAGAGAGACACCTGCAGCCCTGCTTCACCACTTGCAAAACTTACCCCCTGCAGGTGGGGACTAGGGGCTCAAACCCAGGTCCTTGCGCATTGTGACACGTGCACTTAACCAGATGTGCCACCACCTGGCCCGGGACATGAGATCTTTATCAATCTATTTAGGTTTTCTGTATCTTTTGTTCCACAGTTCCTGCTGGTTCCATGTATGGATCTTGCATTTATATTGCTAAGTTTATGCCGACACACTTTACATTTAGAGGTGATTGTATAGGATTAAAACACTATCTAGGCTCTAACACTGGATTAAAACACTATCTAGGCTCTATCACTGGATTAAAACACTATCTAGGCTCTAACACTGGATTAAAATACTATATAGGCACAAAATTCTAATTTAAAATCCATGGTAGTTCCTTCATGTACTCTGCATTCTGGGATGTTATATTTTGTTGTTTCTAGAACTTCACAGCTTCAGGCCTACTTAGGTGTTCAATGAGATAAAGAGAGACAGACAGAGGATGAATATGGGATGATCTCATTCAGAGACAGAACTTGAAAAAATAGGAATAGAAGGGGAAAAAGAAAGCAGAACTTGAACTGGGTTTGGCATATTGCACCAAAGTAAAGGACTCTGGGGTGGGAAGGGGGTGGAGGGGTTCAGGTTCTGGAACAGGATGGGGCAGGAGGACCTAGGTGGGGTCTTAAGAGTGTTATTTGGAAAACTTTTGGAGAAATGTTACACATGCACGAACTACTGTATTTTACTGTTGACTGTAAACCATTAATTCCCCCAATAAAGAAAAAAGGAAGGAAGGAAGGAAGGAAGGAAGGAAGGAAGGAAGGAAGGAAGGAAGAGGGGTGGGGGTAGATAGCATAGTGGTTATGCAAAGAAACTCTCATGCCTGAGGTTCCAAAATCCCAGGTTCAATCCCCAACACCACCATAAGCCAGAGCTGAGCAGAGCTCTGGTCAAAAAAGAAAAAAAAAAACAAAAAACGAAGGAAGGAAGGAAGGAAGGAAGAGGAAGAGACAAACAGGTGCCAGGAGATGGTGCACCTGGTTAAGCACACACATTACAGAGCACAAGGACCCAGGTTCAAGCCCTTGGTCCCCACCTGTAGGGTGGACACTTCTTGAATGGTGAAGCAAGTCTGCAGGTGTCGATCTTTCTCTTTCTATCCCCCCTCTCCTGATCTCAATTCTTCTCTGTCCTATCCAATCAAGAAAAAAGAAAAAAAAAATAGCCTCCAGGAGTGGTGGGTTCATTGTGCAGGCACAGAACCCCAGAAATAACTCTGGTGGGGGGAAAACACACACACAGGAAGAAGACAGACACCACAACACTGAAATTTCCTCCAGGGCCATGCGACATCCCGGGGGCTCGAACTTGGGCCACAAACAGGGCAAAGCAGATTTTCTCCTAGGGGAGCTATCCCACCGGTCCCTGTGTATGTGTATGTGTGTGTGTGTGTGTGTGTGTGTGTGTGTGTGTGAGAGAGAGAGAGAGAGAGAGAGAGAGAGAGAGAGAGAGAGAGAGAGATTTTATTGGTCTGTTTTGAATCTGTACAAGTTAAGACTGATTTTTATATATAATTGAAACCATTCCTTTTTTTTTTTTTAATTTTAGTGAAATCCTTAAGACTTTTGAGATAAGATGGTCACATCACTTGCAAAGAGAGAATCTTATTTTTTCCCCACCAAGTTTGCGAATGTTTTATTTAATTTTCCTGCCCAATTTCCCTGTCTACAGCTTTCTGCCCAGTGTAAAGTAGAGGTAACATGGGTTGAATCTCTGTCTTGTCTTTGATCTTGATGAGGAGACTTTAGGTGTCTAATTACTAGTTATGAACTGAGCTAACTAGTTATGAACTGAGCTAACTAGTTATGAACTGAGCTAACTAGTTATGGACTTTCTCCAGGCGAATTTCTCAGGTAGGCCTAGCATGTTCACAGAGTGTGTTGGATTTTGTCAAATATTTTTTCTTTCTACACCAGCTGACATAATAACAGGTATATTTGTTCTACGAACAGGCTAGGCCGCATTCATTCATTTTTGGATAGAAATTCACCCTCACATCCTTGAGTCAAATCCACTCAGGCCATGATGCCTATAATCCCTCTCCCTCCTGTTGGGTTTGACTTGTTAGTATTTTGTTGAAGACTTTTGGGTCTGTATTCTTAAGGGCTGCTGGTTCAAAGTTTTGCTTTCTTGTGATGTCTTTATCTTGTTCTAGTATCAAAGTAATATTGGTTTCATAGGAAGAATTGGGAAGTTTCTTCCCCCATTTACTTACTTATTTAATTTTAAAATGGAATGTGAAGAAATCATATTAATTCTCCTTTGATTGTTTGGTAGACTTTACTATTTGGGCCTGGGTGCTTTATTTTCTTGAACTTTAAAAAATATATATTTTAGAGGGCCAGGCAGTAGTGCAGTGGGTTAACTGCACATGGTTCAAAGTGTATGGACTGGCATAAGGGTCCTGGTTCAAGCCCCCAGCTCCACACCTGCAAGGGGGGGTTGTTTCACAAGTGGTGAAGCAGGTCTGCAGGTGTCTTATCTTTCTCTCCCCCTCTCTGTCTTCCCTTCCTCTCTTGATTTCTCTCTGTCCTATCCAACAGCAGTGATGGCAATAACAACAACAGCGATAAATAACAAGGGCAACAAAAAGGGAAAAATAGCCTCCAGGAGCAGTGGATTCAAAGTGCAGGCACTGAGACAAATATATATATATATGGGGGGTGAGACAGATAGGATTATCAGAGCACTGATTCATGGCTTATGGTGGTACTGAGGATTGAACCTGGGACCTCAGAGTCACCGGCACAAGAGTCTTTTGCAGAACCATCATGCTGTCTCCCCAGTCAAGGGGCCTTTAAATTTTATAAATTTGCAAGGACTGAAGGAAGGATTCCGGTTCGAGCCCCCAGCTCCCCACCTGCAGGGGAGTCGCTTCACAGGTGGTGAAGCAGGTCTGCAGGTGTCTGTCTTTCTCTCCCCCTCTCTGTCTTCCCCTCCTCTATCCATTTCTCTCTGTTCTAGCCAACAACAACGACATCAATAACAACAACAATAATAACTACAGCAATAAAACAACAAGGGCAACAAAAGGGAAAATAAATAAATAAATATATATTTTTTAATTATGAATTTGACCCCCTCTCCTCCTCCATTTTTCATAGAAGGGACACAGTTTATAATCCAAGAAATGTTAGTTTTCTTTTTAAAAGACTTGGCTTTAGACTACTGAAAGATGGCAGTCTTTGACAGAGCATGTACAAACAAGGATAATTAAAATATCAAGTATTAGCTGAATTAAAAGAGTGTTAATCAAACTGTTCACTGTTGTCTTCGTGTGTTGTCAGAAGCAGCTGACTGATGGAATCCACCCCGCCAGCTGCTGAAGTGGACCCCGCCACACCAGGGATCCAGTCCTGTGCTTTACAGCCCTGGCTGCTTGACCTTTGTCCTGAAGCACACTATTCTAGAAAACACAAAATCTGGGGGTCAGGCAGTAGTGCAGTGGGCTAAGCGCACATGGCGCAAAGTGCAAGGACCAGCAGAAGGATCCTGCTTCGAGCCCCCGGCTCCGCACCTGCAGGGGAGTTGCTTCACAGGTGGTGAAGCAGGTCTGCAAGTGTCTATCTTTCTCTCCTCCTCTCTGTCTTTCCCTCTTCTCTCCCTTTCTCTCTGTCCTATCCAACAACAATGACATCAATAATAACAATAATAATAGCCACAACAATGGTAAAACAGCCAGGGTAACAAAAAGGGAAAAAATGGCCTCCAGGAGCAGTGGATTCCTGGTGCAGGCACCAAGCCCCAGCAATAACCCTGGAGGCAAAAAAAGAAATAACCCCCCCCAAAAAATCCCACCCATTTACTATCACGTTTTGTTTCTCTGCATTATTTTAAGTGCGAGCTACAGACCCGCTGTCTTCTTTAAGAAAAAGTCTTCAAGGAAGGGGATGGGAATTGTGTAGAGTTGTACCCCATTTATCCTATGCTTTTGTCAGTGTTTTCTTTTTACAAATAAATAATAAAAAAGGGGGTGGTGAAAAAGGCTTCTAAAGGACAATGAAACAGTTACCCATCATTGTCTAAGTTTATACAACTAATCCAAGAAGTGAAACCCACCTGCCTGGCCCGTTCTCATTATAGGCAGGGCTGTAGACAGGTCCCCCTTGACAACCATGGATGGTGACGGTATTTTCCAGGCTGGGGACTTTCTTTCCGCATTCCCTTCTGAACTAAGGCCAGGAATTACCGTTTACGGCCAACTGAAACCCACCGCAAATATCCTGGTCTGGCTCAACTACCCTCTTCCCCCTGCCCTGAGGTGCTCATGAATGACCTTTAGAAAGAAGCCCGCCAACCAGCCCGGCTAGCTCAGCTGGTAGAGCATGGGACTCTTAATGTGGGAGTCGGGCAGTAGCGCAGCGGGTTAAGTGCACGTGGTGCAAAGCACAAGGACCAGCATAAGGATCCGGCTCCCCACCTGCAGGGGAGTCGCTTCACAGGCGGTGAAGCAGGTCTGCAGGTGTCTGTCTTTCTCTCCCCCTCTCTGTCTTCCCGTCCTCTCTCCATTTCTCTCTGTCCTATCCAACAATGACATCAATAACAACAACAATAATAACTACAGCAATGAAAAACAACAAGGGCAATAAAAGGGAAAATAAATAAAGAAATAAAAAGAAAGAAAGAAAGAAAGAAAGAAAGAAAGAAAGAAAGAAAGAAAGAAAGAAAGAAAGAAAGAAGCCCGTCTATGCATGGTGAGCTCATGACCAGACCTTATATGGTAACTTCACCTGCTAGATCAAGACTTACCCCTGTATTGTGTGCGTGGCTTTACGGTTATCTTAACCTTTCCCTGATGGCGTGAGTGTATCTGCTTGCTTGTACCTCCAATAAATTGAGCTGTCCCCTGAAAAACCTCCTGAAGGTGTGGTCTGTCTTCCTTCGCATGCTCACCCCCGTCCCTTGGGTCTTCTCCTTGGACCTCCCGGGGTCTGCCTTGACCTCTGTTGCCAGTGGCCAGGGAGGTGGAGGACCCAGAGCGAACCCACATCCTTGAGGGTAAAAAAGGGATCCCAGTTGGACAAAAGAAAATGATGCTTTACTTGCTTGGCCAGTGCCGGCTGGAAGAGACCCTTCACTCTGTTTCAGAAGTCACCGTCCTAACTCCAGCGAGGGGACTCTGCTTTATGGAAGTCCTTGCCTGTCCCCTTGAAGTTTTTTTTTTTTTTTCTGTCACTTTTTTTTTTTTTAAATTTCTTTCTTGGGGAATTAATGCTTTATATTCAACAGTAAATACAATAGTTTGTACATGCATAACATTCCCCAGATTCCCATTTAACAATACAATCCCCTCTATGTCATTCATCATCTTTCATGGACCTGTATTCTCCCCACCCACCCAGCCACCCCAGAGTCTTTTACTTTGGTGCAATACGCCAACTCCAGTTCAGGTTCTAATTGTGTTTTCTTTTCTAATCTTGTTTTTCAACTTCAGCCTGAGAGTGAGATCATCCCATATTCATCCTTCTGTTTCTGACTTATTTCACTCAACATGATTTTTTCAAGGTCCATCCAAGATCGGCTGAAAATGGTGAAGTCACCATTTTTTACAGCTGAGTAGTATTCCATTGTGTATATATACCACAACTTGCTCAGTCACTCATCTGTTGTTGGACACCTGGGTTGCTTCCCCTTGAAGTTTTGACAGGTGCTGTCCTCAGGCCCTGGGCTGGAGGTGCCACCACCCATGCTCCTCACTGACGGGGCTCCACTTTTATTTCATTTTATTTTTTTATATTTATTTATATTTATTTTCCCCTTTTTGTTACCCTGGTTGTTTTACCATTGTTGTCATAGTTATTATTGTTGATGCCATTGTTGGATAGGACAGAGAGAAATGGAGAGAGGAGGGGAAGACACAGAGGGGGGAGAGAAAGATAGACACCTGCAGACCTGCTTCACCACCTGTGAAGCGACTCTCCTGCAGGTGGGGAGCCAGGGGCTCGAACCGGGATCCTTACACCAGTCCTTGTGCTTTGCGCCACCTGCGCTTAACCCGCTGTGCTACCGCCCGACTCCCGAGGCTTTACTTTGATCTTGTGTGCTGGTGTGAGTGGCTGTGGATGTGATCCACTTGCAAGTAGAGGTGACCCTGTGTGCATTCTGGTTACTGAACGGCCACCAAAAGCTGCAGGTTGGGGAGCCCTCCAGAGCGGGCGGGTGCTCCATTAGCCTCACCTTATGATCCAGCAGTACCACTCTGGGGCATTTATCACAGGACGTGCCAATGCTGATTCCAAAACGACAGACTTGCTGCTGTGTTCATAGCTGCATTATCCACAGTAGCCAAAGCGCGGGAGCGGCCTCAATGCCCACTGACAGTAGTTGTGGGATAGATACTCTGTGAAATACTACCCTGCAATCAAAAAGATGATATTGTGCCTTTTAAGGGCAAAGTGGAAGGAACTGGAGGTGATGATGCTTAGCTAACTAAGTAAAGACGTGAAAGACAACTACTGGATGGTTTCTCTCATGAACTTGAAAACAAACCAGTGAACACCAGAAGTGTCCCTAAACCTTTGAGGACTATGGTGGTTATCATTTTGGGAGGGTGGGGGGCACAGAAATTTGGTGGTTCTGGTGTGGGACTATACCTTGTACGTTTACAACCTTGCAAACCCCAATTATTATCAAATGAAAAATGGCTTGAAAAGTAAAATGGGCATTGGGGTCCGGGTGCATGTTGGCAGAGAGGGAGCTAGGTTAGGGGTGAGAGTGTTTGCAGATGACTATCACAGGGAGACGGGAGATTGTAGTAGAAACCATTAGCCTATCTCCCCCAATAAAATAACGAGGAAAAAAGATGGAAGAAAAATCCAGGTAAGAACTGGGCATTAAGCCCTGACTCCAGTATCACTGTTTCGGATCCTAATGAAAACAACTTGGGGTCCCACAGCTAAGACTACCATCACACTGCGCCAGATTTCAAACATGGCGGAAAGCCACCACACTGCGCCAGATTTCAAACATGGCGGAAAGCCACCACACTGGGCCAGATTTCAAACATGGCAGAAACTCTGACTTCTATACTTCTTACAGAGCTATTTATGATTCCCATCTTTATTGAGATTCAGTTTTAGTGATTTGTGTCTTCCTACGAATTTTGACCATTTCAACAAAGTTAACAAACTCATCAGTTTAGGATTTTTCTTTCTCTCTCTCTCTCTCTCCCCCTCTTTCTTTCTTTTCATAGTATTCCTTTACAATCTATTTTAATCAAAGTAGCACTGGTGGGGCCAGGTGGTGGCACACCTGGTTGAGAGCACATGCTGCCATGCACAAGGACTCAAGTTCAAGCCCCCAGTCCCCACCTGCAGGGGGACAGCTTCACAAGTGGTGAAACAGGGCTGCAGGTAACTCTCTGTCTCTCTTCTCTCTTTTAAAAGTTTTTATTATCTTTATTTATTTATTGGATAGAGACAGCCATAAATCAAGAAGGAAGGGGAAGAGAGAGAGAGAGTGAGAAAAAAAAAAAAAAAAACAGAGAAGACACCTGCAGCCCTGTGTCACCACTCCTGAAGCTTTCTCCCCTGCAGGTGGAGACTGGGGGGCTTGAACCCGGGTCCTTGTGCACTGGAACATGTGCACTCAACCAGGTGTGCCATTACTCAATCCCCATCTCTTCCTCTCTATCTCCCCCTTCTCTCTTGATTTCTGACTGTCTCTATCCAATAAGTTAAAAAAAAAAGACAAGGTAGTACTTGTTTAAAACATCATATAGCCCTTTGGTGCACGGCCTCCCCGATCACTACTGTGTAAGCTGCACTCTCTTTGCTACCAGAGAACTGACTTGCTTTTTACATGGCATGTCCATTCTCTCTGGTAACCACTAAACGTTATTTCTTTATATATATATTTGTTTTTCCTTATGCTGGTCCTTGCGCTTGGTGTCACCTGTGCTTAACCCTCTGCACCACTGCCCGACTCCCCTTAAACTTTATTTCTATCTAGTCAGTATGTTGTGCCTTCTTTAATCCCTGACTTGGGTAATTTGGGTTTCCTGTCATTTTTCTCTTGGTTAAGCTGGCCTTGTTGATTTTTTTTTTCTCCAGGGTTATTGCTGGGGCTCGGTGCCTGTACCATGAATTCACTGCTCCTGGAGGCTACTTTTTCCCCCTTTTGCTGCCCTTGTTGGTTTATCGCCATTGTGCTTATTATTGTTGTTACTGATGTCATTGTTGTTGGATAGGACAGAGAAAAACCAAGAGAGGAGGGGAAGACAGAGAGGGGGAGAGAAAGAGAGACACCTGCAGACCTGCTTCACCGCCTGTGAAGCGACTCCCCTGCAGGTGGGGAGCCGGGGGCTCGAACCAGGATTCTTACTCTGGTCCTTGCGCTTTGCGCCATGTGCACTTAACCCACTGCGCTACCATCCACCCCAGCATTCCCCCACCTCTACTTTATTTATGTCGAGTGTAACATTTGCTATTTTCATCCTCTTACTTTCATTGTTCTTCACAAGGTTAGAAACTAGTGGGCAGCAAAGTTATTGATTTGAAATCCTTTTTTGAACATAGATTTTTTTTTCAGCTACAAATGACCTTAGAGAATTCTTTTAGCTGTTTCCTGTGCATTTTAGTCATGCTGAATTTTCAAATATCCCTGTAACTTGTCCTTTGATTCATTCAATATTTTGGAATATGCTTTTTAAGTCTCCACAAATAAGTAACTTGTCTAAATTTCCCTTGGCTATTGAGTTCCAATTTTTCTGATAAAAGCAGAGGGAGATGGGAGAGAGAAGAAGAGAGGGGAGGAGGGAGGAGGAAAAGGGGGGGAGAGGAGAGAGAGGTCAGAGCCATCGCACCTCCCATGTGCTGCTGGGGCTCACACCTGGGTCTCTCTTGTGTGTCAGCACAAGCACACTCTCTGGGAAGCTCTTTCTCCAGCCCTGATTAATGCTTGTTACAATCTCATTTCTTTGAGGGTTGCTGAGAGGAGAAAGAAGAACCACTACTTGATTTTAGAGGTGGTTGTCTTAAACTTATTTGCCATTTCTCATTCTCTTCATTCCTCCCGTGGCTTTGAGATAACATCGGACACACCATTTTCCTTCTTCTGACACACCTTGCCTCTTTCTTCTGTGCTCATGTTGTTAAAATATACTATCTTTCTGTGTGTTACAGACCTAACAATACGTTAGGCACGTGTTCTTTCATGAATTTCTTTTTACATCAATCAGGGGAGGAAAGGAAAAGAAAAATGCGAGCGTATTTTTTTTCCCCTTTGGAATTACCTACATAACATCCTTTATGTGTGTGATTTCTTTTATGGTGTGGTTTTAAGTTACTGTCTGTTGTCACTTGCTTTCAGCTTGAAGGACTCTTCCTTTCGTATTTCTTGTAAAGTACACACACCAGCAGCAAATCCTCTCTGTCTTTATTTATCTGAGGATATCTTTATTTCACCTTTTTTTTTTCTTCTGTGAAACATCATTTTGCTGGATATTAGATTTTGTTGCTGACAGGCCCCCTCCCCCAGATGTTGCCCAGAGAGTAATTTCTTACCTTCCTTTTCATGAGAAGCCAACCGGTAATCTTCTTAAGATTGCTTTGCACTTTGAGTTCTTTCTCTCTTGCTGCTTTCAAAGTCTCATCTTTGTCTTTGGGTTTCAACGCTGTGGTTGTGAGTGTGTCTGGGAGTGGATTGCTTTGTGTGCTTCCTAGTTGGAGCTGGCTGAGATTCTGGAATGTGTGAATGAAAGCTTCTCATCAAATCAGGGAGGTCTCTGCTATCAGGGAGAGTTTTCTATTTAGATCTTGGTCTGCTAGGTCAAATGAGATCTGTCGGCGTTAGGTGTTGGAAGGTGTGATTCCATTCCATCTGATCTGTCCATACCTACTATTTAACTTTTTTTCTTCCTATTTTTGTCCTATCTGCCCATGACACTGCTTTAAAAAAATACTCTGTGCCTTTCTCTCTTTTTATATTTCCACTATGTATGTGCCAGTGGACTCTTTCATTTCATTTCATTTATTATTATTATTTTTTGCCAGAGTACTGCTCAGCTCTTGGTGGTGCAGGGGATTGAACCTGGGACTTCAGAGCCTCCGGCATGAGAGTCTCTTTTGCATAACCATCATGCTATCTACCCTGACTGCTCTCTTTCGTTTCTTTATTGATGAGTGAGCGAGGTGGGGGAAAGGGAGAACTGGAAGGTCACTCTGGCACACACGGCTTACTTCAGATACAAAAGGTGAGCTGATGGGACAGGCTTCTACCTACAGAGCCTCCGCTGGGAATCCTTGCTGCTTGGAGGAGGAGGTGAAAGCTGGCAGCTAAGGGCCTCAGTGACACTGTGGGAGACACTCAGGATTCTGTGTCACCTCTGCCATGTGACAACCAAGCATTTTGTTTTATATCCCCCCCCCCTTTTCTTTCCCCTCCAGGATCACTGCTGGGGCTTGGTGCCTACACCACAAATCCACTGCTCCCAGTGGCCATTTTTCCTATCTTATTGGATAGGACAGAGAGAAATGGAGAGAGGAGGGGAAGACAAAGAGGGAGAGAGAAAGACAGACACCTGCAGACCTGCTTCACTGCTTGGGAAGCGACTCCCCTGCGGGTCGGGAGGAGGAGCTCAAACTGGGGTCCTTGCAGGGGTCCTTGCCCTTAGTGCTATGTGTGCTTAACCAGCCTAACCCCCACTGTATATTTTCCTATTTACCCTTTTAAGTTGACTTCTTTTAGAGTTTACTTATTTACATATGAGAGAGAGGAGGAGGTGTTAGAGAGAGAACCAGAGCGCCACTCCGGCACAGGCGATGCCAGGGATCAAACTCAGGACCTCACACCTGAGGATCCAGTGCTTTACCTGGGTTGCCCATGTCACCCTTTTTTCCTAGAGACTGGGGTGGGGTGTGTGTCCGGCTTCATGTCCCTGAGGCAGTGGGAAGATACACTGGGCTCAGACGCAGGTGAGCTCTGAGATGACAAGTTCCTTCTGGATGTTACACCCTGGCTGCCATCATAATCTCAGGGGAGCCGGTCTGGGGTGTGAGAGAGCTTCCAGAAGCTTCTGCAATCTCCCTGGCCACCAGTCACTCCCCCAGGGCCTGAGTTCGAGACCCTGGACTGAGGAGGCTCTGGTGATGGTTTCATCCCCCTCACTCCCTTCTCTCCAGCCCCAAGGGCTACCTGGCTAGTATTTATCTTTCCAAAGTGGTGATTCTGCTATACCCTCTGAGGTTGGGGGTATGATCTGTGTTCCCACCCTCTGGACCACAGGCAACGCAGCCCCTTCCCACCAACTGACTGCCTATCACAGGGCTGTGTCTCCTGAGATTCCATGTGCTGAAGGATGGGGCCTACAGGTCTGAGCTCACAGGGTGGGCTCTCCTGCCCCATCCTGCCAGTGGTCTGGAGTGGCCGGGCTAACCTGGGTGAAGTGGAATGTGTATCCAGCCAAGCAAAGCTCCCTGGAGAACGTCCCCAGGGAGATAGGAGGGTCAGTTTTTTTCTTTCCAATTAGCTCTGCATTTTTCTATAAAGACATCATCTTTTATTAAGTTAATGAGGCGTAATGGTTATTAATGGCCAATTATTCATCTGCGCTTAGTCTATTTAAAAAGAGATGATCACCATTTAACGCAAGATTTAAAGGTATGTCAGTACCAAATGGCCTCCTCAAATATACTCAGCAACTCTGTGGTACTTGCTGATGGGTTTTTTTTTTTTCCTTTTCTTTTTGGTCAGGAAGATATGCATTTGGATCTTCTGAATTTCATGGCTTGGAAAGCTCCTTAAGGTCTCTGAGCACCAGTTCCCTTTCCTTGTATGTGAAATAAGGAGAGAAGTAAGAGAAATACTTAAAACATTTTTTCCCCCAGGTCTGTTGCAATTTCCCTCGAGTAAATGGAAGGTAAGTTAAGTCAAGTGCTTTCACACATGTTGCAAAAGTCAAGAAGACTGGCCCACTCTCTGGAGGGAGGCTGGGTCAACTTTCTCTGCTACTTGAGGAAGACTGGCCCTGAAGTGGGTACAGCCTAGAATGTTCCTACATGTGACCGTGGACTGTGGGCTCAGACCTACAGGGATGCAGAGGTGACACCGGCTCCTGTGCTCAATATGAATAGACGTGGGCCCTCGGTCAGTCCGATTCAGTGGGGTTTACAGTTAAAAGGCTGTTTCCTCCCCCCTCTCGATTTCTCTCTGTCCTCTCACACAGAAAAAAGAAAACAATAGCTGCCAAGAGTGGCAGATTTGAAAAAAATAGGAAAGAAGAAGAAAGTAAGATAGAAGCATTTCTGTGGCTCTCAAATGATGACTATATTTCACATAAACTTCAAGAGCTGCATTAAGATACAGCCACGGAAACATAACAATATGGTAATGACTCCATACTTCCTAAGTTCGATAATTCAGAGTTTCAAAAAGTTCTGCTTAGTAGGCATTATTCAAAGGCCCTTCATCCATTCCCAAAAGTGAGCTTAAAGCACAGGCTCCTAGAGCACTCCTAAAATAGACTTTCTAACTTCCTTCAGCCGAAGGTCTCTACTTTCATCGGCTCTACCACTACTTCAAGTTCCTGTTTATTAAACATTTTGTCCTGCTATCCACATGACTGCATTTCAGCCACCAAGCTGAAGATGCACCTATGATTCCATCCTGACTTCTCTGGGCAGACGACTTCACCCAATGTGTCCTGGAACCCCACTTCCCCAGAGCCCTGCCCCACTAGGGAAAGACAGAAACAGGCTGGGGGTGTGGATTGACCTGCCAACATCCACGTCCAGCGGAGAAGCAATTACAGAAGCCAGACCTCCCCCCTTCTGCACCTCATAAAGATCTTTGGCCCATACTCCCAGAGGGATAAAGAATAAGGAAGCTTCCAGTGGAGGGGATGGGATATGGAACTCTGGTGGTGGGAACTGTATGGAATTGTACCCCTCTTATCCCTCAGCCTTGTCAATCATTATTAAATTCCTAATAAAACATGAAAAAGGGAGTTTAGATAACAAGTTATGCCATTGTCCTTTGGAAGGAGAAATCTTGAGGAAGAGCTAACAGCCGAATAGAGTTAATGAACCTTGCAAGCAGTTTTATTTGGGGGGGGGGGGGAAGAACTGAAGTGTATATGTTTGCTTTTAAAATTTTATTTATTTACTTTTGATAGGACAGAGAGAAATTGAGAGGGTCCCTGGGCTTAGTACTATGTGCACTTAACCAGGTGCCCCACTGCCTGCTCCTTCCCCCAATTTCTGTCTGTTGTCTATGGAAAAAGAAGAAACAAAGAGAAAAAATGGCCATCACAAGAGCGTTGGGTTCATGGGGCAGGCACCAAACTCCCGAGAGAGTTTGTTATTTATTATGTCCCTGGCGGTCGACATAAATAATAAACAAACAAATCAAACAATCACAAAGCATTTGCTGTGTTCTCTATACGTTCTCAGCTGTTCAGATACATGGCTGGAGGTCAAACAGCTTTGTGGTCACACCAAACTTCTTTTTCTTTAAACCTCTTAAAAATATTTTATGTATTCATCTTCCCTTTTGTAGCCCTTGTTGTTTTTTATTATTGTCGTTGTTATTGCTGTCGTTGTTATTAGATAGGACAGAGAGAAATGGAGAGAGGAGGGGAAGACAGAGAGGGGGAGAGAAAGACAGACACCTGCAGACCTGCTTCACCGCCTGTCAAGTGACTCCCCTGCAAGTGGGGAGCCAGGGGCTCGAACCGGGATCCTTCCACAGGTCCTTGTGCATGACGCCACGTGCGCTTAACCCGCTGTGCTACCATCTGACTTCTTCACACGTTTTCTTGTGAACTTAATTACAGTGGGGAGTCTTCTCTGCCTTAAGACTCTGTCCGTAATGTCCCCCAACTCATGTTGTTGGAAACATACAACATACGACGTATGTCACATAAAAATTGGGTTTGACCGATTGTCTCTACTATTGGTAAGGCTTCTGATCAATAGCAGACTATTAGTATTGAAGTCTGGGTGTGAGGGGGGTAGACATGTTTCCACTGGGATGAGGGTCAGTGCTTCGAAGCCCACGATGATTAAACGTGAACCACGGGAGTCAGGCAGTAGCGCAGTGAGTTAAGCGCACGTGGCACAAAGCTCAAGGACCAGCAGAAGGATCCCAGTTTGAGCCCCCGGCTCCCCACCTGCAGGGGATTCGCTTCACAGGCCGTGAAGCAGGTCTGCAGGTGTCTATCTTTCTCTCCCCCTGTCTTCCCCTCCTCTCTCCATTTCTCTCTGTCTTATCCAACAACCATGGCAGCAATAACAACAACAATAATAACCACAACAACAATAAAAAACAAGGGCAACAAAAGGGACAATAAATAAGTATATATATATATATATATATATATATATATATATATATATATATATATATGGAACCATACCTCAACCCTCTTCTCTGCAGAGCCCATGTCGAGGCTGGATGGACAGAGTGGGGCTCAGAGTGGGTTGGTGAGAGGCCTGAAGTTGACACAGCCAGTTAACAGAGGAGGCAGGCTTGGAATTTGGTCAGCCTGGCTTCTGAGAAGAAGCCGTCCTAAAACCACCTTTCATAACAGCACCGCCTGCCAGCTCTCTGGTTATAGTCACACCCATGTTACAACATACACGTTGGGTTGTGTGTCGCAGGAGAGAGAAGAGACCAGGAACTCCTGGCGGAGCAGGAACACAAATCTTTATAAACGCGGGCACCCCAGGGTTGGGTGCGAGCACAGCAGGTTTAGGCCACGTGGAGCTAGCAAAATGGCCGCCTCCCACTATACACGCCAGCCCTTCTCCGGGTTGGGATGTGGAAGAGAAAAGAGAGTGAAACCAGAACAGCAGCGGGATTTATAGGGTAAAAAACCAGAAGTGGCAAGTCGGAAATGGAAATGGCTAGGAAAGGGGGTGGAGAGAGGCAAAAGGCATGTTGGGAAGGTGGAAGCACCCTTAGCAACTGTTTCGATGGTTTTAACTGAATTAGCAGTACCCTGCGGGGATAACATGGTGGGGATCTTTCAGGCAAACAATGATTATGTAAATGGACCATAATGTCAGCAATGGAGCAGAGTGGAGGGGGCTGGCATTAAGGCCCGACACACACACACACACACACACACACACACACACACACACTCTCTCTCTCTCTCTCTCTCTCTTTCTCTCTGAAGGGGTTGGAGTCAAGATGGTGGTTTGAAGGCAGCAACTAGATAGATTCTTCACAAAAGGCTGCTTCAAATCCTGGAAATTTCACGTGGGAACAGGATTTCCAGGCCAGTAGGAGATAAACTATAGAGGACAAGACCAAGAGGAACCGTGGGGGAATATTGTAACTCACCTAAAAAATCCACGAAAGAAGTTGCAAAGGGCAAAGGAAAAGAAAGCCCAGCAAGCTACAGTCACTCCCATGACGCCAACCTGATTCCCTGGGCAGACGACCTCACCAGTGTGTCCTGGAACCCCACCTCCCCAGAGCCCCGCCCCACTAGGGAAAGATAGAACCAGGATGGAGGTATGGATCTACCTTCTGATGCCCATGTCCAGTGGAGAAGCAATGACAGAAGCCAGACCTTCCACCTTCTGCACCCCCTAAAGATCTTTGGCTCATACTCTCAGAGGGATAAAGAACAGGAAAGCTTCCAGTGGAGGGGATGGGATATAGAATTCTGGTGGTGGGAACTGTATGGAATTGTACCCCTCTTATCCTACAATCGTGCCATTATTATTAAATCACTAATAAAAAAATAAGAAAACCCCCCAAAGCTGAAGGATGTGCAAATATCTTCTTCTGTCTTGGAGAGGGGAGGGAAACTTGAGGCTGGGGGGTGGAAGGAGAGGCCCTGGGTTTCTGGTCCAGAGGAGGGACTTGGGGCAGGCAAGGAATGGACTGCAGGTACTAGAGCCACTTGGCATGTCCCTGGAGTGGAGATCTGGGTCCATATGCCTGGGTCCCTGGCCTGAGCTGTCTCCCCCACCTCCAGAGGAGAGCCACACGCTGCCGCCCGGCCCGCAGTCTGCCCAGTAAGTCCCATCTCATTAGCCAAATGAAAACTTCCTACTGAACTTGGTCTCCCTGCGTGATAGACTTCAAGTGAATTCGAATCTTATTTATAGCTCCCTGTCTTCCGGAAACTTGAGCGGCAATGTGTTATCTGGCTCATAAGGAGGGAAAAAAAATAAATAGAAATAAAAATAAAGTAAGAGGAGATGGCACCTCGGGCAGTGCTCTGACTAATTAGGAGACATCCAAAGGGTTGTTAATTCGAGATGCTCAAGTGAGCCTGGCAGCCGCCAGCCCCCAGGTCCCCTTCCACCTCCCACCCCGGGAGGGGCGCCCATTCTGCACGGCCCCCACCCACTGGGTGACTTTGACGGCTGAGTGAGCTGAGTACCTCCCAGTGTCACTAGGATAGAATCCTTCCCAGTGGCGAGGGAGCCTGGTATCAGGAGAGCTTGGCATAAGGGGGCCTCACCTACACACTGCCTGGTGTTCCTGCCAGAGGCTCAAAGGGTGGCCCAGAGCTTGGCTTGCTGTTGTCACCATTCTCATCATTTTGGGGGAGGGGGGTAGACAGGGTGGCAGCAGGAACAGCACACGAGCCTTTTTTGGCATCTATTGGGATGAAAACCTTTTTTTTTTTTTTTTTTTTTTTTGCTTCCAGAGTTATCGCTGGGGTTTGGTGCCTGCATGACAAACCCATTGCTCCTGGAGGCCATCTTTTCCCCATTGTTGTTGTTGCTGCTGCTGTTGTTGGGTAGGACAGAGAGCATCTGAAAGAGGAGAAGAAGAAGACAGAGAGAGAGGGGAAAGAAAGACACCTGCAGACCTGCTTCACTTCTGTGAAGCGATCTGCCTGCAGGTTGGGAGCCAGGGGCTCGAATGGGGATCCTTGTGCGGGTCCTTGCGCTTCGTGCCATGTGCGCTTAACCTGCTGCGCTACTGCCTGGCCCCTGAAAACCTTCCCCCACCCTGCTGCCTGTCAGCATCACTGTTAATTGGCCCTGTCTTTGTGGTATGCCCCCAAACCTTACGTCTCCAAGGTTGAGCCCAATCAAGCCCTGTGGCACACTCCGCTTCACCTTGTCCCCTCCTGGCTCTTGTCTGTCGCTGCTGTTATTATTACTGTATGCTGGAGGTCAGTGAAACGAAGCCGTGACCCGCGAGGTAGCAGGAGGGGCTGGGTCAGGATTTACAATTCAGGGCTAAGTACATGCAGAATGAGGGAAAGAGGGGGGGGGAAGGGAAGGAAAGTGAAGGGAAGAGAAGAGGAGAGAGAGGGAGAGAGAGAGAGAGGGAGAGAAAGTGTGAAAGCCATGGGGGATTAGTAAAAAGTTAACTTGCTTAAAAGCCCTCAAGACCATGCAGACACTAGAGGCGGAGGGGATTAAAGCTGGAATTTATGGATGTTCTTTTGTCCTGGTGTAGAGACTTGTGATTATTTTCCTCACTATCACTATTTTTACCAGGGCTTCATTGCTCTGAGCTGGCTGTTTCAGACAGAAATGAAGGGACGGGCGGCTGGGTGGTAGCGCGTCAGGTTAAGCACATGTAGTGCGAAGCACAAGGATCCGGTTTGAGCCCCGGCTCCCCACCTGCAGGGGAGTCACTTCACAGGTGGTGAAGCAGGTCTGCAGGTGTCTGTCTTTCTCTCCCACTCTCTGTCTTCCCCTCCTCTCTCCATTTCTCTCTGTCCTATCCAACAATGACAGCAACAACAATGGGGCAAAGATGGCTTCCAGGAGCAGTAGTGCTGGCACTGAGCCCCTAGCGATAACCCTGGAGCAAAAAGAAAAAAAGAAATGGAGGGACAGAGATATAAAGACAGACAAGAGGAAGAGAAGAAGCAAAGACGCCACGATGCTGAGCCTCCCCCGGTGCTGTGGGAGCCAGGCTCAGTTCTGGGTCACGTACATGACAGAGTGGGTGCACTGTTGAGATGAGATGCCTTGCTGGCCTGATTTTTATCCCCCCCATTTTTTTCATTTCTTAATTTTATTTTCCCTTTTCTTGCCCTTGTTGCCTTTTGTATTCTTGTTGTTGTTGATGATGTTGTCATTGTTAGGACAGAGAGAAATGGAGAGAGGAGGGGAAGACAGAGAGGGGGAGAGAAAGACAGACACCTGCAGACCTGCTTCACCGACTGTGAAGCGACTCCCCTGCAGGTGGGGAGCCGGGGGCTCAAACCGGGATCCTTACGCCGGTCCCTGCGCTTTGCACCATGTGCACTTAACCCGCTGCGCTACCGCCTGACTCCCTTTTTAAAATTTTATTTATTTTCCCTTTACTTGCCCTTGTTGTCTTGTTGTTGTTGTTGTTATTGTTGTTGCCCCCTTCATTTTTTAAATCTGTGATTAAGAGTGGGTTACAAGATAGTAAGAGGCCAGGGCCTAATTCCGCGCCCCACCACCGCCAGAGGTCAGTGCCCCACCCTCCTACCTCGCAGAGAGAACTGTCACAGTTCTCACATTGTCTTAGAGACAGTTTACTTGCTTCTGATTCTTAGTTTCTGAAAAGATTCATTGCTGGGGCTCAGCAGTGGCAGACCTGGCTGAGTGCTCATATTCGTTTCTTTTTAAAATAATTTTTAATATTTATCTATTTATTTTCCCTTTTGTTGCCCTTGTTTTTTTTATTGTTGTTGTAGTTATTATTGTTGTTGTTATCGATGTTGTTGTTGTTGGATAGGACAGAGAGAAATGGAAAGAGGAGGGGAAGACAGAGAGGGGGGAGAGAAAGATAGACACCTGCAGACCTGCTTCACCGCCTGTGAAGCGACTCCCCTGCAGGTGGGGAGCTGGGGGCTCAAACCGGGATCCTTACACTGGTCCTTGCACTTTGTGCCATATGTGCTTAACCCACTGCGCTACCGGACTCCCGAGTGCTCACATTTCTTTGTGTAGGGTCCAGGAAAAACTTCATGAAAGGTGATGCAGGATTGGAGTGTCTCTCTTTCTCTCTCCATCTCTGTCACCCTCAATTTCCCTCTGTCCTATCAAAGTAAAAGAATCAAATAGTAATAATAATACTAATAACTAAAAGGAAGATGTGTCCGCTGGGAGCAGTGGCTTCATCATGCAGTTACCGAGCCCCAGTGATAATTCTGGTGGCGATAAAAATATTAAATAAAATTAAAATATGTATTCATTTAATTTTAATGCAAGAGATAGAGGGAGATTGAGAAGCACTGCTCAGTTGTGGTACATGGTGGTGCTGGGACTGAACCTGCAGCCTCCTGACCACTGGCCCTCAGACGTGTAAGTCTGGTCTGCGTCAGAACCCCTAGCTCGTTTCTTTCCAGTTCTCTGACAGACAAATCACACGCATCACTGTGTAGATTTCATTCCCATCTCCAGCAAGATGATCACCCTGCGAGTGTCATCCGAGGAGAAGGAGAAGAAGGAGGAGGAGGAGGAGAGGAGGAAGAGGAAGAAGGAGGAGAGAGAGAGAGAAAGAGAGAGAGAGAGAGAGAGAGAGAGAGAGAGAGAGAGAGAGAGAGAAAGCACACCAAAGGAGAAAGAAAAGAAAAGATCAAGGGAAGAAAAAATTCTCTTCATGACAAGAACTGCTGAATTTTTTCCCCCAACTTTGCAAAGATTTTGGATTCAGCAAAGAGGTCTGACTGTGAGGCTGAGAATACAAGTCCCCACCCCTCCTTGGCCCAGCTTCCCTGATGTGCGCGTCTTCTTACATAACCCTGGGACCCGCTCTGTTTCTGCACCCACACTCTTCTGGGTGTTAATAATACATCTGTTGAGAGGAGCACAGAAGTTCTCACCTCTCTCTCTCTCTCTCATTCTCTCTCTCTCCCACCTCTCTCTCTCTCATTCTCTCCCACCCCTCTCTCCCTCTCTCTGCTACTCTCATACTCTCTCTGTCCTCTCCAACAACAGCAGCAGCAACAACAATAACAACAATGGAGAAAATGGCCTCCAGGAACAGTGGATTTGTAGTGCAGGCACTGAACTCCAGTGATCACCCTGGAGGCAAAAAAAAAAAAAAGGAAAGTGGAAAGTACATGCTTTAGATGTGAGAGAAAGGGACAGAGGGAGAAAGAGAGAGGGAGGGAGGGAGGGAGAGAGAGAGAATCCCAGTTTCCCCATCTCTTGTCTTTTAAATGCTTTATTTATTTATTTATTTATTTATAATATTTATTCCCTTTTGTTGCCCTTGTTGTTTTATTGTTGCAGTGGTTGTTGGATAGGACAGAGAGAAATGGAGAGAGGAGGGGAAGACAGAAAGGAGGACAGAAAGACAGACACCTGCAGACCTGCTTCACCGCCTGTGAAGTGACTCCCCTGCAGGTGGGGAGCCAGGGCTCAAACCGGGATCCTTATGCCGGTCCTTGCGCTTTGCGCCACCTGCGCTTAACCCGCTGTACCACCGCCGGACTCCCTCTGAGGATGCTCTGGGCCCTGAAGGGATTCACTTCAGCCGCTGTCTCCAGGTCTTCAAACCTGCAACCCTCTGCATCTCAAGGTCTCAGCGGTGGGCTGGAGGGAGGTGGTGGTGCCGGAGGCCGGCACACCCTGTGTCTGACCCCTCTTCCTCGCTGCCTGCAGGGAGCAGGGGGAGGAGGAGGTGCTGTCCTTCCTCCAGGGGTCTTCCCCTCAGCAGCCCCCTGACGGCCTGCGTGCCAGCCGCATCCCCACTGTGCTCCCAGACGTCCCAGCAGTCAGCGTGAGTGACCAGTGGATGCTGAAGCAGAGACGTGCGGCTAGCTCCCCGTGACAATCCTCAGCTCCCGCCCCTGGCAAACTGTCTTCAATGTCCCAGCCAGGTCCTCTGCTGGGTGGCATTAATGGAGGCCACATGCGGAAGGTGAACCTGAGTCTGTCATGATTCTTCCCTGCCGATGGATACTTGTCTACGACTCCAAGGGAGGGGTCAGAGGTAGGACTTTGCCAGGGACAGGAGGTATATATGAATTTTTTTTTCCCTTCCAGAGCCCTGCTCAGCTCTGGTTTGTGGTGGTATGGGTATTGAACCTGGGACACTGGAGCCTCAGACATGAGAGTCTCTTTGCATATAACCATTATGCTATCTCACCGCTCCCATATCTAAAAAAAATTTTAATTAAAATTTTTTTATTTGAATGGACAGAGAAAAACTGAGAAGTGAGGGGGAGACAGAGAGGGAGAGAGGCAGAGACACGAGCAGCCCTGTTTCACTGCTTGTGGCACTTGTCTCCTGCAAGTGGGGAAGTCGGGGCTTGAACCTGGGTCCTTGTGCATCGTAATGTGTGTGCTCAACCTGGTGTGTCACCACTGGGCCCCAGAGGATTTTTATAATAAATAAAATTTTAACATATTTAAACAACATTTTATTTTATAAGAGATGGGGAGAAGAGAGAGAGAGGTGGGGGGAGAGAGGGAGAGAGAGGGAGAGAGAGAGAGAGAGACCAGAGCACTGATCAGCTGTGGCTTAAGTTGGCCCTTGGGACTGAACCTGAGACCTTAGAGCCTCAGGCATGAGAGTTATTTTATTTATTTATTTATTTTTTTTGCAGAACCATTCCACTGTCTCTCCACTCCAGGCCCAGAGGGATTTATTTTTCTTTCTATAAAGGCGCTCGTTTCGGTAGCGATGGCACATTATAGAAACAATGAACTCACAGACACAAAAAGAGGATTTCTGGTTCTGGCAAGCGTGAAACCCAGGACAGGGCTGGCTGCCAGGCCCACCTGGTGCAGAACCTCCGATGGGTCCTACGGCCATGTTGCCTTGGCTGAGCTCGGAGCTGCCTGGATGCCACCTTCCCATTCCAGCAGGACCCACTGCAGTGGCTGGGAGAAGACGCTAGACGCTCAGACCCTTCGTCCCTGGTGGGGAAACCCCACAGAAAATCTGCATGTGTCCTTTCAAGCTGCTGGGGTGGCTGGTGGGGAGCCTCCCTCACCGACTCCCTCTGGCTCTGACTGGGCCACGAGATAACCCCTCCTGGGCCCAGAGGGAGCTTGATGGGCAGGCTGGGTAGGCTCTGCAGCAGGTGGCAGGCCCTGACGAAGGGGAGGGGTGGGGCGGGGGGAATCCCAAGTCTGTGGGGGACAGCGGAGATGGGTTTTGGGGAAAGCCAACCTCATTACTGCTAAATGAAGTGCAGCTGCCCGCAGAGAGGAGACTGGGTCTAGTGTGTGTGTGTGTGTGTGTGTGTGTGTGTGTGTGTGTGTGTGTGATATGAAGAGAGAGGGAGAGGGAGAGGGAGAGAGAGAGAGAAAGGCCACAAGAAGGAAGAAAAGGAGGGACAGGGAGGGGAGGAGAGAGGCGACCCTCTCAATTCTTCATTTTTGTGGATTTTTTAAAGATTGTTTTTAAGATTTCTTGATATTTCTTATCAACACTCTAGTGCCACTACTCCAAATTCTCCTTTTTTCAGGATAGTAAGCTGAGCCCACCTGCATGTTGATTGTGGAGCTCCGGCAAAAATGAGTAAAATCATGGGCCCCTTGGAATACAACTAAAAATAGATTTCCTAGCTTCTTCCAGTATGAAGACCCCAAACCTCACCTGCTCTAGTCTTACCTTCAGGTTCCTGATTATTGAACAATTTCTTCTGCTTTATATCTTAATGCTTTTCAGCCACCAAGTTGTAGATGCTTCCATGACACCAACCTGACTTCCTCAGGCAGATGCCCTCACCATGTGTCCTGGAACCCCACCTCTCCAGAGGCCTGCCCCACTAGGGAAAGATAGAAACAGGCTGGGGGTATGGATCCACCTGCCAACACCCATGTCCAGCAGAGAAACAGTTACAGAAGCCAGAACTCCCACCTTCTGTGCCCCCAAAACAATGCTGATCCATGCTCCCAGAGGGATAAGGAATAGGGAAGCTTCCAATGGAGGGGATGGGATGAGGAACTCTGGTGGGGGGAGCTGTGTGGGATTGTACCCCTCTTATCTTACAGTCTTGTCGATCATTATTAAATCAATCAAAATAAATAAATAATTTTTTAAAAAGGACATTAAGCTGAAAGATAGCTCTGTGCTTCCCTTAGAAATAAGCTCTGTTAAAAGTCAGGATTCCGCCCGGTGGCGGCCTTGGTGACTCCGTTTGCAGGGGCTGGGAGTCGGAGAGAAGTGCTATGCCCACCTGCTCCCAGGAGGAACCAGGACAGAGTCACAGTCCCTGTTTCTGGGTGATCACTGGGGTAGTCTGACTCTAGAGAAAGAGTGAGAGGCAGAGGGGGCGGGGGGGAGAGGTTGACATGCTTTAAATCTCAGAGTCCAGAGTCCCCCAGGAGCAGGCCTTGTCCGTCTGTCTTTCCTCCTCTCCCATGCCTTGGCTGGACCTCTCTCTTGGCCATACCCCACTCACCAAGTTGCCTGTGAAGGGGGCCGGTGTCCCTCGCTCACTCGGCCCCTAGGGGGCGCTGCTCCCCCTTGAACTCAGGCTGGGCTGAGCCTGACTCTGTTGCTTGTTGCCTTGAGCAGAGCTGAGAAGGGCTGACATTTCCACAAAGAGCATCCCTGGGAGCCTGTGAACGGGTGGAGGATTAAACAAGGGAGAGCGTGCAGAGAGCAGCCCTGCCGATGATCTCACTCACGGACAGAAGTTGAAAAACACTACCCTGACACCTTCCCTGGGCAGACACCTCACCAGTGTGTCCTGGAGCCCTCACCTCCCCAGAGCCCTGCCCCACAAGGGAAAGATAGAAACAGGCTGGGGGTATGCATCCACCTGTCAATGCCCATCTCCAGCGGAGAAGCAATTACAGAAGCCAGACCTCCCCCACCTTCTGCTCCCCATAAAGAATTTTGGTCCATGCTCCCAGAGGAATAAAGAATAGGGAAGCTTCTGATGGAAGAATTCCACATGGAATTCTGGTGGTGGGAAGTGTATGAATTGTAGCCTCTTTTAAAACAATTTTTAAAAATATTTATTTTCCCTTTTGTTGCCCTTGTTGTTTTATTGTTGTAGTTATTATTATTGTTGTTATTGATGTCGTTGTAGTTGGATAGGACAGAGAGAAATGGAGAGAGGAGGGGAAGACAGAGAGGGGGAGAGAAAGATAGACACCTGCAGACCTGCCTCACCAGCAGTGAAGCGTCTCCCCTGCAGGTGGGGAGCCGGGGGCTCAAACTGGGACCCTTGCTCCCATCCTTGTGCTTTGCACCACGTGCACTTAACCCACTGCGCTACGCCTGACTCCCCAAATTGTACCCTCTTATCCCACAATTTTGTCGATCATTACTGAAACAACAACAACAACAACAATAGAAATTAAAAACACTAAGCAGAACACGGACTGGAGTTGGTGTATTGCACCAAAGTAAAAGGCTCTTGGGTGGGGGAAGAGGGTTCAGGTTTTGGAACATGATAGGTGTGGGGGTTAGACTGTTATGTGGAAAAGTGAGAAATGTTACACATGCACAAACCACTGTATTTTACTGTTGACTGTAAGCCATAATCCCCCCCTGATAAAGGAAAAAAAGAAAAGCAAACATCCCTGCCCTCCACTCCCACCTCTACGCCTGAGAGCTGGGCCAGCTTCTGTTCCACCTGGCTTCTGCCAGGTGACAGTGACTCTGCATATGCCCCCGTCTTCCTGCTCCCAGAGTCACCCGCTTTCCCAGCTCCAGGAGCTGTCAGCGGGCACTGTGGCCTCTCCTGAGGGCTGACACACACATAGGCTGCCTCTGGGGGACCCAACACTCTTTCATTCAAGTCACTCCCACTTGGGCCTCCCTGTTTCCTGCACCAGCAACACTGGGGTCACCCAGGGACCTGTCAGAAAGGCCTGATTGTGGGGTCAGGTGGTGCTCTCCCCTGAGATCACACACTCCCATAGCCGGGGGCTGGGGTTCAAGCCCCACGTCCCCACTTGCAGGGGTGGGAGGTGCTTCTTGAGCGGTAAAGCGGGTCTGCAGGTGGCTCTCTTTCTCCCTGTCTCCCTCTCCCCTCTCAATTTCTCCATCCTATGGAGGGAAGGAAGGAAGGAAGGAAGGCAGGCAGAAAGGAAGGAAGAAAAATACAGCCACCAGAAGTGGCGGATTCATAGTGCAGGCACTGATCCCC
The DNA here is from genome assembly GCF_950295315.1 of Erinaceus europaeus. Classification (NCBI taxonomy): domain Eukaryota; kingdom Metazoa; phylum Chordata; class Mammalia; order Eulipotyphla; family Erinaceidae; genus Erinaceus; species Erinaceus europaeus. The sequence goes on from NC_080176.1 coordinate 7,582,370, forward strand.
AATCAATAACCCTAGTGGGAAAAAAAAAAAAAAAAAACAAACAACAGCAAAACAAGCACAAACATATAAAAGAAAAAAAAAAGTGTATTCCACCAAAGTAAAGGACTCTCAGTGGGGAGGCCCCTAAGTGGGGGGTTAAAGTGTTAGGTAGAAAACTGAGAAATGTTACACGTGTACCAACTACCGTATTTTACTATCGACTGTAAACCATTAACCCCCCAATAAAGGGAAAGAAAAAAAGGAATGTATTTCCTGGGGCTGGCAGTGGTACACTGGGTAGAACACACACATTACCATGTGCAAAGATCCAGGTTCAAATCCCCGCTCCTCACCTGCGGGGGGGGGGGGGGAGCTTCACGAGTGGTGAAGCAGGACTGCAGGTATCTCTCTGTCTCTCTCTCCCCCTTCTCAGTTTCTCTCTGTCTTGTCAGATAAAATTCTCTGCTGAGTGTTGCTCCTGTCAAACACCAGGTAAAGAAAAGAAAGAGAGAAGCCAAAGTACAGAGAGAGACTCAGAGAGAGTTGCCTTCCGAGGTCTGGACTCAGGGCCGGGCCTCTTGCTGCTGGAGAGGAATGGGCATGGGTGGCAGGAGCTGGACTGTGCGGCTGCACTGAGCCGACCGTGTCTGCCCAGGCCTGTTCCTTCCTGGGGGCCATGTCCCAGCAGGCCTTTCCAAACGAAAAGAAATGAAAGGGAAGAAAACACAGCACAGAAAGCCACATGACTGGACTGGGCCGTCAGAGTGTGTGAGCTTGGTTCAGAGCCACTGAGTCCATCACAGCCCTTTCCTGGAAGGAGAACAAGCGGACTGAAGTCAGCCTGGCTTCCGTGGCTATTTTAGCCACGTGTGCGTGCGTGCGTGCGTGCGTGCGTGTGTGTGTGTGTGTGTGTGTGTGTGTGTGTGTACACAGTAACTAAACCAGATGCCCGTGAGTCTTCTGGGTTCTACTGCCTGGCTAACAGTGCAAGCCAGGCCTAGACACCAAAATCCCAGTGACACCAACAGCCACTGCCACCATCCACCAGCTTCACCCACGCAGGGCAGCTGAACAACTGTCAGGCTCTGCTTCTGTGTGACATCCACCCCCCCACTCCTCTCTGTGGGCTGCTCCCAACCACTTATCGCTGGGCGCACACAATTCCGTGCCCCAGGACTGGGCTCAAGCCCCCGGTCTCCAGCTGCAGGGGGGAAGCTTCATGTGTGGTGGAGCCCCTCTCTCCCTCTCTCTCTCTCTCTCTCTCTCTCTCTCTCTCTCTCCCCGCCTGTGAAGTTGTGCAGGCACTGAGCCCCAGCAGTAACCCTCATGGTGAATAATGGCAGTAATGGGGGCCGGGCGGTGGTGTGCTCAGTTTAGCGCACAGATTATGATGCTGGAGTCTCCAATCCCCACCTGTGGGGGGGGGGAGGGGCAGCTTCCAAAGGCGTGAAGCAGTGCTGTCGGTGTCTCTCTTTCTCTCACTTCCCTCTCTCTCATTTTCTCTGTCTCTATCCAAATAAGTCAGTCGTGGTAGGGTGAAAAGATGTAGAAGTTTTGGAAGGAGGGAGGGAGAGAGGCAGACTGGCCGGGTTGGTAGTGAGCCTGGGATATGGGATGTGCTCAGGGCCCAGGCTCAGCGAGAGGTTGTGTGTGTGTGTGTGTGTGTGTGTGTGTGTGTGTGTGTGTCCAGGGTAGCCCAGGTGGTGAGGCATCCTCCCACCCTCACATGTGCACAGACACAGGGGAGCCTCCACCCACCCCCTCCATTTAGAAAGTGGTTCATCTCCTTCTCTTGCTGATGGAATAAACTGATAATTGAACAATTAAGCATCAAAGGGACCCTCTCTCAGCCTTGGCACTGGCTCAGGAAACCAGTGGAGAAATTACAGTGGAAGATAAAGGACAATTAATTAGAGCCTTTTTTTTTTTTTTCTTTAAAGGAAGAGCAGGCTGCAGGGGGCTGGCACTGGGGGTGGATGGAGGCTTGCAGAACTCCAGCTGCGGTCATCTGAGTGAGGCTCGGCCAGGATTTGGGTCACTGGAGAGCCGGCATCAAGTCTGCCCAGGTCCCCACACAGCAGAAGTGTGTGTATATCGTGTGTGTGTGTGTATTGGGGGTGAAGGACTCCCCAGACTGGTTGCAGGGGTTCCCTGGGCTTGCTGGCCAATGTCCCCAGAGGATGGATGTCCCCAGAGACTACGGATCCATCAGGACAGCCCTTGGGGAGATGAGCTCCATCGTCTTCTCAATATGAAACCTACACCGACACACCGATCTACTGGGACGTTCTGTGCCGGGCGCTTCTCTCTGTCGCAGGAGCACAGTGGGGCATGGGGACCGGATTCCAGGCCACGAGCAGATTTGATTCTAATTGATGGAGACCCGTGACAGAGAGGAATAAAGAAAATGTGCAGGATCCCAGACCTGGGTAAGTGCAGTGCAGGAGGGCGGAGTGGAAGGGAAGAGGTGCTAGTGTGGCGTGACGATTCTCTCTCTCTCTTTTTTTAATTTATTATCTTTATTTATTGGATAGAGACACCAGAACGAGAGGGTAGGGGAGATAGAGAGGGAAAGAGAAAGAGAGACACCTGCAGCCCTGCTTCACCACTTGCAAAGCTTTCCCTCTGCAGGTGGGGACCGGGGGCTTGAACCCAGGTCCTTGAGCACTGTAACATGTGCACTCAACCAGGTGATGATTCTTAAGGAAGTAAGAGAAATGCTTAATGAGTGTGAGTATGGTCAAACATTACAATGCACACACTAAAATTTTGTCAAATCCATAGAAAAAAATCTTAAATCTCAATTCTATTATATACACACATTTCCTTTCCATATATATATACATATACATATACATATACATATACATATACATATACATATACATATACATATACATATACATATACATGTATTTAAGCAAGTATTGACAGTAGTTTTGGTAAATATAAAGCTAGTTGTTCCACTATGATGTTAGGAGTTTGCAATATTTGATGGGACCAGTTTCTTATTAATTATTATTGATACAGACTTTATAGACCAAAGGTATTATGCCTTCTTGGTATTGACATTTATTCCTTAACATTGTCTTAAAATTGAGCCAAATGAACAAAGGAACTGAGGTAATTTCATTAACGAGTCAAAAAGTTTCTTCGTGAAAATTAAAAAAAAAAAGAACGAGAGAAACATACATTTAATACTTCCTTTTATAATCTTTTGGTCTTGCTGCTAAAAGATTCAATCGCCATTATCTTATAATCTTGTACATTATTACTAAATTAATAACAAAAATATATTTACAGAAAGATGAATGAGCCAACAGGATATGTCTAGAGCCTAAATCAGAGCCCCCGGCACCCCCAGTTTACAAACCCGTCTCCTTCCCCAAGCTCTCTGGCCTCTCACCATCTGGACAGACTCCCGTCCCATTGCCTGTGGCACCTTCTATCCTCCCACAATGCACCTGTGTCCCAGCAGCAGTGAAGCAGCCTGCATTCTCCTGGATCCACTGCTCTCTTCAAATGCTCCGAGATTCCTTTAGTTCTTGTCTTGGCTGGAGAACTCCTACTTATACTACAAAACGCAGCTCAAGGTCTCCCTCATGGTGAACCCTTCCACTAGCTCCTGACAGCCATCACTCCTCCTTTTTCAGAAGGAGGTCATAATTAAATTATGAGTGATTCTTGTCATGGTGACATCAAAAATAGCTTTTTTTTTTTTGTTAAAGCTATGTCTTGTGTTTAATTCAGTCCTCTTATCTTTTCCCCTTTGGCACTGCTGGGGTTTCGCTACTCTGAGCTGACTTATTCTTAAATTGAACGCAACTGTTCAATTGTGGCTTATGGTGGTGTTGGGGATTGAACCTGGGACTTTGAAGCCTCAGGCATGAAAATCATCTGCAGAACCATGATGCTATCTCCTCTGCCTGGGGACTTTATTCAAATGGAAAGGGAGAGAGAGAGAGAGGAAGAGAGAGAGAGAGGAAGAGAGAGAGAGAGAGGAAGAGAGAGAGAGGAAGAGAGAGAGGAAGAGAGAGAGAGGAAGAGAGAGAGAGGAAGAGAGAGAGAGAGGAAGAGAGAGAGAGAGGAAGAGAGAGGAAGAGAGAGAGAGAGAGAGAGAGAGAAAGGGGGAGAGAGGAAAGAGAGAGAGAGAGAGACGGAGAAGCAGGTGTAGACATAACAGCACCAAAGCTTCCATCAGTGTGGTGGGGGCTGGACTTGAACCTGGGTCATTATGGCAAAGCAGGGGCACTATCCAGGGCAGCTATTTTGTTTTCTGGGGAAGGAGTTTTCCTTTCTCTGGCCCTGATAGGAACTCTCTCTCTCTCTCCCCCCCCCCCCTCCGTCTTTGAGTCCATGCCACAGCTGCACAGGGCTGAGTCTTGGCCTGTTGGCCTTGGTGAAGACTCCTGCTTCCCTGCTTCCTGTCTTCCTGTTTACCCAGACAAAGCTCTTCCTCTACCAATGCTGGCACAGGGGCTCCTTGTGATTTAAAACAACGACCTGCATTTTAAAAACTGTACCTGCTCATTAGAGGTAATTCAAACAGCTGCGAATGTCAGGAGAAGGAAGTCAAAAGCAACCGCGCCTTAGCAATCTGAGCACCTAAAAATAACTCCCGTCAACATGAAGGGTGTCACTCCAGACAGCTCTCTAGCACATCTCCAGAAAGACAGACAGAGAAGAGGAGAGACAGACACGTGGCGATATGGAGAATCACGTGTGCTGTTTAAATAAAAGATAGAAAATGCTCACAAATCGGGCAGAATGAAAAGAGCAGTTTAAATAAAGCGAAAATGGGAGCTTGGTGGTAGCGCAGAGGCTTAATTGCATGTGGCGTGACACACACAGACCGAGTAAGGATCCCGGTTCGAGCCCCCGGTTCCCCACCTGCAGGGGAGTCACTTCAAAGGCGGTGAAGCAGGTCTGCAGGTGTCTGTTTTTCTCTCCCCCTCTTTCTTCCCCTCCTCTCTCCATTTCTCGCTGTCCTATCTAACAACGATGACATCAATAGCAACAACAATAATAACCACCACAACAATAAAAAAACAAGGGCAACAAAAGGGAAAATAAATAAATATTTAAAAAAATAAATAAAGGGAAAATATTTGCCAAAACTTTACTTCTTCATCATACAGAGTATTAAGAGTCCTCTAAAGTGAAGAAAGAAATACTGACAAGGCTAAGAATCAATTAAATTAAAAAAAATTCATTGAGAGAGAGAGAGAGAAAATGCTGCAGCCATGAGCACTTGGCTGTCCCGCCCCCTGTCCTGAGCCTGCTGCTGTCTGGCTAAGGAGGCCTCTAACTCCATCACCGCTTATGAAATGATGACATGTGGGCAATGCCCAAGCCCAGATTACTGTGTCCCGATTCTGCTGTTGAAAGGACTCAGTGCCCCCTGTCTCCTTAACAAGCTCTCTCATTCCCTTGCTCTTCGTTCAGTCTTTCAAAATTTATTTTATTTTATTTTTATTAGTGATTTTCAAAAGTCCAAAATAACAGGGGTATAATTCTGCACCGTTCCTGCCACCAAAGCTCTGTGTCCCCAGTCCCTCCACTGGAAACTGCAGTTTCTCTCCCAAGGTCACAGATACGGCTTGTCTATTAGTCCTGTAACTGTCTAGCTATCTATCTAATCTATCTAATATATATATATATATATCTTCCTTTCCCCCCCCCCCCATGGTCCCATCTTCTCTTCCTATTTTTTTTTTTTTTTGCCTCCAGGTTTATTGTTGGGGCTCGGTGCCTGCACTATGAATCCACTGCTCCTGGAGGCCATTTCCCCCCATTTTTGTTGCTCTTGTTGTTGTTATTGTTGCCATTGTTGTCGTTGTTGGCTAGGACAGAGAGAAATGAAGAGAGGAGGGGAAGACAGAGAGGGGGAGAGAAAGAGAGACACCTGCAGACCTGCTTCACCGCTTGTGAAGCAATCCCCCTTCAGGTGGGGAGGCAGGTCTCGAACCAGGATCCTTAAGCCAGTCTGTGTGCTTTGCGCCATGTGTGCTTAACCTGCTGCACTACTGCCCGACCCCCTTCTCTTCCTTTTTAAGTTAAACCTACAGCAGTTACTACTTCTGAATGTCCTTTTTTTTTTTTTTTTTCCCTCTTCTCTCTCCAGATCCTGATGGAGCTGGAGTTCAGAGCCCTCTGGTCTTCTTCCTCTAACACTTCTCCCCCTCTGGGAATATGGAGCAAAGATCTTCATGGGGTGCAGAAGGTGGGAGGTGTGGCTTCTGTCATTGCTTCTCCACTAGACATGCGTGTTGGCAGGTGGATCCATCCCCCCAGCCTGTTTCTACCTTTCCCTAGTGTTCTTTGTTTGCTCTTGTCTGACAGTTATTTTGAATGAGGTTGAACACACCATTTGGAAGGGAGACAAGCAGTGAAGCCTCACTTATCCGTGGGGTGCCTGTGTTGGCAGGGCCTTCTGTGCTGTCAGGCTTTCCAATGCTTGCCTCTCCTGCACTGTGCTCGGCCGGCCGCCTGCTTCCCTGCAGGTTCTGGGCGGTGAGTCTACTCTCCTTGGGCACCCAACGTGCCTTCCTCAGGGGAAGGAGGAGATGGCGGTTAGAAGCTGGACCTCTGGCCTGGGACAGGCCGGCTTCCAGTTCTGGCTCACTGCTCCCTGGTGACGAAAGCCTAGGAGAGCTACTGATCTTCATCTGCCAGGAAGCCCCTGAGGCCGAAACTTAGAGCCAGCGCTGGCCTATAAGGCAAGTCAGCTTCTCTTGTGTCCATGGCATTGCACCACTGCAATGCCCAGCGCTGAGGGCCCTGTTAGAATCATCTCCGTGTCTGGGTGCAAGGTGTGTGTGTGTGTGTGTGTGTGTGTGTGTGTGTGTGTGTGTGTGTGTGTGTGTGTGTTTTAAATATTTTCCCATTTTATTGCTCTTGTTGTTTATCGCTGTTGTTACTGCTGTCATTATTGTTGGATAGGACAGAGAGAAATGGAGAGAGGAGGGGAAGACAGAGAGGGGGAAAGAAAGACAGACACCTGCAGGCCTGCTTCACTGCCTGTGAAGCAACTCCACTGCAGGTGGGAACTCTACACTACCAGCTTAGAATCTTGTAACCTGCTATTAATCACAAATTTTATAAAAAATGGCTTAAAAAGGAAGAAAATCCTTACAGGTCTGGCAAAGGCAGTTCACTGGGCAGTGCACTCCTGCTTTGCCATGTGCACAACCCATGCTGGAACCCGGCCCATACCCACTGGGAGAAGCTGTGGTCTCTCTCTCTCTCTCTCTCTCCATCTCTTCCTCGGTCTCTGTCTCTTTCTGCCAGAAAAAACAGTCAGCTCAGAGTGAGTGGTGACGCCCTGGTGGCAGGAAAGGAGAAAGGAAGAAAGAAAGAGAAGATGAAGAAGAAGGAGAAGTTGAAGAAGAAGAGGAGGAAGAAGTAGAAGAAGAAAGACAGAGAGAAGGAAATGGGACCAGGAGGTAGTGCACATGGTTGAGCACACAGGTTACAGTGCGCAAGGGCCCAGGTTCAAGGCCCCAGTCCCCACCTGCAGGGGAGAAGTTTTGCGAGTGGTGAAGCAGTGTTGCAGGTGTCTTCCTCCCTCTCTATCCCTGCCCCTTCCCTCTCGATTTCTGGCTGTCTCTATCCAATAAAAATTAAGATTTAAAAAACTTACAAATGAAAGGAAGGAGAAGGAAAAGGAAGGTAGAGAGTGAAGTGAGGAAGGAAGAGAAAGAAAGGAAAGAGAGAGAGAGAGAGAGAGGAGAAAGACTAGCCCTCTGGATTTCTTTTTCCTATGTTCCCCAACTCTTCCTCCCTCTTCTACTGCAGACGGCCACCCTCAGCCCCAGCCGCCATGTCACCAGTCCTACCCGCTCAGTGACAGTCGGCCAGACAAAGGCTGAGTGGCACGGTCCTGAGAAGTGAGTGAACATTCTGCAACACAGGCTTAAAAACTGGAACAGACTGACGGGGAAGCTCCGGCAGAAACCCTCAGACAGAAGCTCCCAAGGAAGAGGCTTCCCTCCCTTAGGCTTTGAGGGCTGCTTGTGGAATACTCTCCTGCCTTTTGTAAGTGGAGGTGTAATTATTTCATTATGTTTTCCTGTGAAGTGTGAAGACTCTCTTTACCCAGCCCCTTAAATGAGTTCAATATATTATTCAGCAAGACAGGAGATCGGAGCAATGCTAATTGAAAGTGGAGAGGTGTTTATGGGTTGATACGGTGTGACCGACCGCAACTGAAATGAATGTTTGGGGGCCCCTGACACCAGCGGATGCCCCCGAGTTCAGGCTCCATCTCCAGGAGCTGCTGGGACTCAGAGAGAGATTCTCGCGAGCTTCAAGCCCTGAATGCTTCGGAGAAGGTCTCTGCACTGGGCCAGAAGGAGGCGTTTTAATTACATTGCTTCTGTGAGCCCGCGACTCATCAGGTATTAAGAACAAAATAAAGCCTTTTGCTGTTGTTGTTGTTATTTTAAGTTCATCACACTTAGGATAAGCCAGTAATGAAATTGTCACTGAGCCTGTTCTGGTCTCCTTTTAGAGCATCAAGATCGTATTTTCTTCACCTCTCCAGGGTTCAACCCCACTAGGGAAAGACAGAAACAGAGACAGGCTGGGGGGATGGAGCCACCTGCCAACGCCCATGTCCAGCAGAGAAGCAATTACAGAAGCCAGACCCCCCATCTTCTACACCCCAAAATAATTTTGGGTGGTCAGGGAGGTGGCGCAGTGGCTAAGGTACTAGACTCTCAAGCATGAGGTCCTGAGTTCAATGCCCATGGCAGCACATGTACCAGAGTGATATCTGGTTCTTTCTCTCTCTCCTCCTATCTTTCTCATTAATAAATAAATAAAATTTAAAAAAAGAATTTTGGTCCAGACTCCCATTGGGGGACAATGTTAGGGGGGGAGATGACCAGAGGGTTTGGAACTCCAATTCCATCAAGGGCCCAGAGAGAGAAGAGCAAAAAAAAAAAAAGACACTCAGAAGTAGTAAGAGTAGGTGTAGGTGTGACTTAGAAAGGAAGAGGAAGAGAAGGCAGGACCACAGAGAAATGGGCAAAATATACAGAGTGATAGATAGACATCTATAGAAATAGTAATCAGCACGTATCTGTGACCTTGGGAGAACCACTGCAGTTTTCAATAGAGGGGATGGGGACACAGAACTCTGGTGGTGAGAACAGTGTGGTATTGAACTCATTATTTTGTAATTTTGTTAATCAACAACAACAATAATAATAACAATTATTATTATTTAGTTCTTCCTGTAGCTACCACAGGCCAGATCTGTACTCTGAGGGATTATAATAATATGAGATTGAAGAACAGAGAGGGCGGGGGCCTAGGGGGTGGCTCACCTGGTTAAGTGCACACACTATAGTGCGCAATGGCCCGGGTTCAAGCCCCTGGTCCACACCTGTGGTGTGTGTGTGTGTGGGGGGGCTTCACGAATAGTGAAGCAGGGCTGCAGGTCTCTCTCCCTCTCCCTCCCATCTCAATTTCTCTCTGAAATTAAAATTAAAAGAAGGAGAGAGATTGGAGGGTAGCACGAGAGAAAGGATGGCCACGGGGCCGAGACCCGTCTCTGTTCTTTCTCAAATGTGGGATCAAGATTTTCTCAGCACTGTTGCTTCTTGGTGGTGGATTCTCACACTGCATGGCCAGGTCTAGATTTCATCCCTTATGTGGTCCATGAGTCCAGTGTTGGCCAGGTAACCAAAGCCCCTTCCCACAGGCTGGCCTGTCTGGCTGATCATGGTCTGCTCACCACATCACAGACTTAGCAGGAAGACAGGATTTTCATCCCTTTTTGTCCTTCCCTCAGGGCAAGGAAACTGTGGGACCATGTTGACCCTTCACCTTAAACTAGGCTCTGTTGATTCAAGAGGCTTTGTTTTCAGAGTCCAGCAAAGTGGCCCTTGGAAAGACCAGTTCCCATGAGCACAGAGACGTGGTTAACCGACCGTGAGAAGCCGTGTGTGTGTGTGTGTGTGTGTGTGTGTGTGCGTGTGTGTGTGTGTGTGTGTGTGCGTGTGTGTGTGTGTCTTCACAACACTGGAGTCCAGATGGACCCAACACTCAAGTTAAATTCTCTCTCTGTCCTAGAACACCTGGGAGACCTGGGAGGGAGTTGGTCTCCTCTCCCTGGGTGACTCCCAGGGGCTACTGCCACCACCCAGGTGTGTCTCTGTGTGTGCATGTGTGTTGGGGCTGGGCTGGTCGGCTTGGTGCTGCTCCAGTCCCCAGCAGTGCGGTCATTTGTAAAGCTCTGTTCCACATTTTGGCCAACACTCTCCCCCAATTTCACCCTTGAGTTCTCTCAGAAACACTTGGGTGGATGCCATCCAAGCCAGCTGTTTATCTCTATCTCGTTTGCACACTGCTTCAGATTCAATCCAGAGCCTCAAGCTCATGTGCCCCAAAAGGTGAAGAGGCAGGAAATGTCTCAGATGCTCCGCGTTCCTTCCAAGCCGTCACAGGTGGTCTGGGAGGCCAGCGGTGTGGAGAGTTTGCGACAACAGAAATCGAGTTCCCCCACCATCTGCCTCTTGTCCTTGTGAGTTCAGATGATTTCTGAAGGGGGTTTTCTTACTTTGTCTTCCGAGCTGCCTGAAGCTGGGTAGGACTGTGGCAAGTGTCCTGATGCCAAAGGAGATGCCCTTTCTGCCACAATCTCCCTTCTCTGACTACGTAGGTCTGTTAGTGGGAGTGGGGGGTTGGAGGCTCCCAAATCCTTTCTGAACCATCTCTGAGGTCCACGATTCTAGCCTCCGTTCCTAAGCATTGCACCTAAACCCTGCCTCAGTTCTGACCATGTGAATCATCGGCGTTAAATACTTGGTTGAGTAGGGCGAGGTGGAGGGTCTCCCTTCTGACACCCAAGGGTCTAGGGGTGGCCCCTCCCTGGAAGGACCTAGTGTTTCTGGGCAGGGTCAGTGAGAGAGAAGCAGAGGGTGCCCAGGGAACGTGGCAGCCGGAAGTCGCTGGTGAGGCCATTTTTTTTTTCTATTTTATTGGCTAGGACAGAGAGAACTTGAGAGAGGAGGGTGAGATAGAGAGGGGGAGAGAAGCAGTAGGAAGAGGAAGAGAAGAAGGAGAAGGAGGAGGTGAAGGAGGATGAGGTGGAGGAGGAGGGAGTGGAGGAGGAGGAAGTGGTAGAGGAGGAGGTGAAGGAGAAGGAGGAGGAAGAGGAAGTGGAGGAGGAGGAGGAGGAGGAGGACGAGGAGGAGGAGGAGGAGGAGGAGGAGGCTTTTCCTTGCATCTGGTGCTCTCCACGCCGTGCACCCTCCCAGGCTGCCGTGGCCATGGCCATCCTGTGCTCAGTGTTTACAAAATTCCCAGCTGCTGCGACCTGTGACCAAGCTGCAGCCAAACACCCCTGGACTGGAGTCTTTCAAATGGATGGTGAATACAAGCATGCTCTTTCTCCTTCTTTCCCTCCCTCCCTCCCTTCCTTCCTTCATCTCTCTCTTTTTCTTTCCTTCTTTCTTTTTTTTCCCCTCTTCCCTACCAGCAGTGTTATGCTGACTAGATAAAAGCACAGAGCAGCTGGGGGAGACCATCTTTGTCAGGAAAAGCCTGACCGTGCCTAAAAGCCGACACTGAAGAGCAGAAGTTAAAACCCAAGAGGAGGAAGGCCCACACAGTGCTGGGGGCTCCTTATGGGAAAAACAGCTGCACCCAGAGTCTCCATCAGGTGGAGTTCTGGTCTCTGCCGCTTGCTGGAGGCAGCCTAGATGGCGTGTTTGATCCTTGCTACCAGCAGTCCCAAGCAGCAAGACAGCCAGAATTTAGAGGACTGTGAGAATTCATAATGTGTTCCAGTCTGGAAGGCCGAGTCCAGGAGAACATGGCTGCTTCTACCATGTTCCAGGGAGAAGCACATCAATGAGTGTCCTGCTCTTCCTCTCGGGCGCTTGCCAAGTTCATTCTGCACCTCCCCAAGTGGCAGAGAGACGATGAGGATGGCAGCTCCCCCAGGATGTCAGCAGTACCCGGATACCGGGGTGACTCTGCTGTGCTGAGTTGTGAGAAAAGGCCGGCCAGGCTGCTCCCTGTGTTGATGGTTTGACTCACTTCACAGGGCAAGAAGTCCCAGGTCTGGAGGATGCTCCACAGGACACCTGGCTGGTGCCCTCAAGGCAAGTGTGTGTGTGTGTGTGTGTGTGTGTGTGTGTGTGTGTGTGTGTGTGTGTATGTGTGTGTGTCAGAGCAAAACAGACCCATAACCATTGACAGCAAGATGGCGCCCGTGATTGGCTCCTGGGGCTCGGAGAAGATTCGTTGTGGAATGGCAGGTGAGGCAGAGATGAAGCCTAGACTCTGGTTCACGATGCTGAAGCCACAAGAGCTTTTCGTGGGTGACCTGTCCCCCAGAGTTATGTGAGATGTCAAGAGGAGACACCAGGTGAAGACACAGAAGAGCCTTCTGGACCGTTTTGGAAATGGGACCTGAAGACAGAAGAGGAGAAAGGGAGGGACTTTGGATGAACAGCACTAGGCGTAGGTGTGACTTGGAAAGCAAGAGAAAGACGGGGCCACGGGGGGGGAAAAATGGACACATGTATAAAAATAAAGACAGACAGTTGCAGAAATAATAGTTAACCCATATCTGCAACCTTGGGAGAACTACTGTAGCTTCCAGTGGAGGGATTGGGGATCCAGAACTCTGGTGGTGGGAACGGTGTGGAGTTGTACTCCTATTGCCATGTAATTTTTAAACTTTTTAAAAAAATCAATATGAAGTCAATAATAAAATAAAATAAAATAAAATAAACCAACCACTGAGAGTTGTCAACAGGGCCTTGATCTGACTCCAGCTTGGTTGGGGCAGAGTTCTGCTCAGTAGCCGGGATGTGGTTCCAACAGCAGGGATAGGATTGTGCTTGTCTCTCTTTGTGATGCGAAGCTAAGTTCTGGGGTTGGTTAGACAATCTCATCATTATAATGTTTCCAACAGCTCTCGCCTCCTGAGTTTAATAGTTGCCTTCAATTAGCCTGCAAGAATTGGGCTGTGTTATCTTCAAGTCACCCCCACCACCACCACCACCACACTATTTAACCTTTAAGCGCTTAAAAATCACATGGAGGGGAGTCGGGCAGTGGGTTAAGCACAGGTGGCGCAAAGTGCAATGACCTGCGGAAGGATCCCAGTTCAAGCCCCCGGCTCCTCACCTGCAGGGGCGTCGCTTCACAGGCAGGCGGGGAAGCAGGTCTGCAGGTGTCTGTCTTTCTCTCCCCCTCTCTGCCTTCCCCTCCTCTCTCCATTTCTCTCTGTCCTATCTAACAATGATGACATCAATAACAACAACAATAACTACAACAATGATAAAAAAACAAGGGCAACAAAAGGGAAAATAAATTAAAAAAATTTAAAAAAAGAAAAGAAAAAAACACACATGGAGCATCTAGTGACATGGAGAACCGTTTTCTGAGAGGATGCAACTCACAGCTCCTGCGTTAACTTTCCCAGTCACTCCTATTTGCTCGGCATCCTTTTAAAACATTTTAGAACCCCTTCTTGATTTGTGATTCGACGAGGAAGCTCATCTGGCAGAGCTCTCTTACAGGCCAAAATCTAGTTCCTCCTGTTATTAAGAACTTGCATTTATATGGTATTGAGTCAGCAGAGAGAACAACTATGGATGGACCCATAGGAATTAGGGTCTCAGGCTCATTCAGCTCCTCCTAGTTTGTTTGTTTGTTTGTGCCAGTTGTCTGTTCTTCGTCCCCAAATCTAATCCAGGATAACACATCACATGTAGTCATCAACGCCCTCACTTGTGACTTTTAGCAAGTGGTCTGAATTTCCCTTTCCCATCACGGTCTTATTGTAAAATAGCAGGTTTGCTGTGAGGGTCAGTGTAGCAGCCGGTACTGGGACTGATGCTGCGTCTCCTGTTCTCGACAAATGCTCCTTCTAGTTTCGGGAAGTGGGGGCGGGAGTTCAGGTGATTGTGAAGAGAAGGCAAACAGCCTGAACATCAAGGAGGGAGGGAGGGCAGGGGACTGTGTTTGGTGTATTGCACCAAAGCAGAGGATTCTGGGGGAGGAGGATGGGATGGAGGGAGGGGCTTTTGGGGTCCGGATGGTGGGAAAGGACCTAAGTTGGGGCTGAGAGTGTTTTGCAGACACCTGAAATGGGGACATGAGACATGGTGCCCGTGTGTCAGCAACTGTGCTATGACCACTAACTTCACCACCTATGAAGCTTTCCCTCTGTAAGTGAGGACTGGGTCTTGAGCCTGGGCCCTTAACATTGTGACGTGTGTGCTTAACCAGTACGTCACCATCCAGCTCCTCTACCTGCCTCACCGTCCTCTCTCAATTTCTCTCTGTCCTATGGAAAAAAAAATTAAGAAAATGGCCGCTAGGAGTGGTGGGTTTGTAGTGTGGCCGAAGAGGTCCAGTGATAACCTTGGTAGAGAGAGAAAAAGAGAGAGAGAGAGAGAGAGAGAGAGAGAGAGGTTGCTTAATGCTATTGATCCACTGCTCCAAGAGCCAAAGAAAGGCACCAATGTTTGATGCCCACATCGATGTCTTGATTTGCTTTCAGCCATCTCAAGTATTTAATCAGCTGGTGATCTGAGCGGCTGCATGCACAAGGCAACGAGTGTCCTGTAACAGAGCACACAGTACGAAGCGCAGGGACCCCTGCAAAGATCCTGGTTCGAGCCCCCGGCTCCCGACCTGCCGGGTGGATGCTTCACAAGCAGTGAAGCAGGTCTGCAGGTCTCTCTCTCTCTCTCTATCTCCCCCTCCCCTCTCAATTTCTCTCTGTCCTATCCTATAAAATGGAAAGAAATGGCTGCCAGGAGCTGTGGGTTCATAGTGCCGGCAACCAGCCCCGGTGATAACACTGGGGCAAAAAAAAACATGTTTCTCTCTGTCTCTCTCTGTCTGTCTGTCTGTCTGTCTCTTTTTGTCTGTCTCTCTCTCTGTCTGAATCTGAGTTGTTGTACAGCAAAGCACCCACCCTATCAGGTGAGCTGTCCTGCCAGCCCTCTGTCCCTTCTTTACCACATCAACATGTAAGAGGTGATGTCCTCTTGTTGTTACAGACAGAAAATCAAATCAGCAGGGTTTGCACTCACAGAGCCTGGGGCTAGCTTCTCGTCCTACCATTTAGTGGCCGTATGGCCTTGGGACAGCCACTTACTATCTCTCGGCCTTGGTTTCCTCATCTGTAGAAAGTGGGCAAGTACAGCAGGAGGGCAGGATGCTGTGACGCCCAGAAGCTGCGAGCCAGGCCTGCAGGAAATGTCTCGTCCTTGCTGGTCTGCACGGCTCAGGGGGTCACTGGGCAGTTTGTTCTCCGAGCTGATGCTTCCTTCCTACCAGTGCACATCCTGCCCCAGAACCTGTTTAACACCAGTGAGAGCATTCTTTGGCTTATTTTTTTATGATATAGAGAAAGAGAGAGAGAGAGAGAGAGAAAGAAAGAAGGCATCCTGCTGAAAGCATTCTTTGGCTTATTTTTTTTATGATATAGAGAAAGAGAGAAAGAGAGAGAAAGAAAGAGAGAGAAAGAAGGCATCCTGCTGGACTCTGGTAAGTATGACGACACCAGAGATGGAGCCCGATTCATCAGATATGACAGTCCTGTGCTGTGCTGGCCAAGCTATCTGCCGGGACCCAGAAAAATATTAGGAGTGTGCACGTGTGCACGTGTGTGTGTGTGTGTGTGTGTGTGTGTGTGTGTGTGTAAGAGAGAGAGAGAGAGAGCACTGAGATGGAAATTCATGTGTATGTGTATGTATAGGTGACAGCCAGGGCTGTGGCTTATGGATCTCCCCAGCCAGCTTCAGACCTAACCAGCTTTTCAACTAAGAGAGTTAACAGTGGTGCATCTCATTGGTTCTATGAAAAAAAACAAACAACTATCATCTGTCTATATCCTTCTACATCTACCTATCTATCTATCATCCTTATACACTTACCATCTATCCATCTATTATCTGTCATCTGTCCATTTGTTATCTATCTATCTAAAAACTATTTACCACCTAGAAATCAGCTATCTGTCATCTATTACAGCCTGTTACAGACCTATTACAGACTGATCACCAATCTGTCACCCATTCGTCTAATTATCTATCACCTGCCAATCAGCTATCTACAAATCTGTATCGCCTATCTAGCTCCTGTCTGTCTACCTATCATCTATCTATCTAGCTATCTACCTACCTATCATCTATCATCTATCTATCTATCTATCTATCTATCTATCTATCTATCTATCTACCTACCTATCATCTATCTATCTATCTATCTATCTACCTACCTATCATCTATCATCTATCTATCTATCTACCTACCTATCATCTATCATCTATCTATCTATCTATCTACCTACCTATCATCTATCATCTATCTATCTATCTATCTATCTATCTATCTATCTATCTATCTATCTACCTACCTATCATCTATCTATCTACCTATCATCTATCATCTATCTATCTACCTATCATCTATCATCTATCTATCTACCTATCATCTATCTATCTACCTATCATCTATCTATCTACCTATCATCTATCCATCTATCTATCTAATCTTATCTATCTATCTAATCTTATCTATCTATCTATCTATCTATCATCTATCTACCTCTCTTATATCTACCTCCCCGTTTCTCTCCACAAATAAATGACAGGCATAGTTTCAAATACACTTGCTTTTGTAGTCTTCACACTTTCTTTTTTCACAGGTGATGATAAATGAGACTTGGAGGAATTGAGTGACTTCCCCTAAATCACACAATGTATGTCAGGTCAGCAGATAGAAAGCCTGTGCTTTCTGACTAATTTCGCGTGTCAGGATTTCTGTCTTGGCTCAGCATTATGAACATTTGGGGGAGGGAGGGCTGCGCTCTGTACGGCAGCAGGATGTTTCTCACCACCTCTGTCCCTAGACACCAGACTCCAGGAAATAGCCCCTGTCCCCACTGTGAATACAGAGAAGTCCACTGACACAGCCAGATGTCCCTGAGGGGCACGCTGCTCTGCTGGGGAGGCGCTGCTGCCAGGGTCATGCTGGGGACCCAGACTTCGTCCTTTGCCAGCTGTGTGATTGCCGGGGGAGGCCTTCATTCCTGAAGCCCGGTTTCTCCTTCTGTAAAATGGGGATCAAAAGCATGGTGGAGGGACTTCTGGAGGTGTGGCCAGGGAGTAACAGCTGCCTCATGTTGCCCCCAGATCAACTAGTCAGAGCAACGAAAAATCACCTGGAAACTCAGACTACAACTGGGATTCTTCACTAAGCCACAGGTGAGTGCAGACATGTGTGGTCAGTGGGTGGCAGAGGGGTGAGGGAGAGACTCCCGGGACTTAAGAAGCCATATTTAGTGACAACTGGAGCCGTTTTGGGAGTTACACAGCAGGGCACACCGACAGTGGCAGGAGAGTGGTTTGTGCAGCACGTGACAGCCTGCACCACGTGTGTAAGATGCATGACCACTGCCTGGTCCTTCAGGTGCTTGATAAACCAATAAACTGACATCTATAGATGGACAGACAGACAGACAGGAACTACATAGGCGATATAGATTTGTAGATAGCATATTGGTAGGTAAAGCCAGTCTTTCATCTCACACACCAACCTGGTATCAATTTACTCAGAGGGTTTTCTTTTTCTTTTTAAAATTAAAGTCACACTAGGTTGCATGTAAAGACAGACATTTGTGTCCCTTATCCAGCTGCCTAATGACTACAAGCCCACCGATAACCCTAGATCCTTCACAGGCTGCTCTCTGGGACACAGGACCCCTGCAGAGTTGGCTGGAAGCTTGGGCCACAGACAGATGTTCAACACCAAACACCCCTGAGCTCAGGGGTGAGGCCACATTCTCCAGCAGGGAGCTGTCTCTGGAGGTTTCCCTGTCCTTATTCAATGCCCGTGGTGGTAACTTTAGTTGGAGCTGCCTCCCTTGCTTGGCTAATCACAACTGCCCCGCCTGGCCTGGGTTTTATTTAAGAGTCAGGTTCCCAGCCTGGACCTCCACTTCAGTACTTCCAAGGTCCTTGGGGCTGACTCAACACAGGAACTTGCTTGCTTTTCCTGTCCCTGAGTCAGTCCTGACCAGCCTCAAGGTTCTTATCATAAGGAGGGAGTCGGGGACAAAGTCACTCTTCCTGAGCCCATAGCCTCTGTCCCTCACAAGATGGCTGCTGCATGCTGTGCCTTTGGTGCACATCCCAGCCAGGTGGAGAGGCAGAGGGAGAGGAAAAACAAAAGGTCAGCTGGAAGTACCATTAAGTAGACCCTTGTCCTCATCTCATTAGTCAGAACCATGTCAGTGGCCATCACTGAGCACAGGACAACCCTGGGAATGAACGAACACACACACACAGAGACACACACACACACACAGACACACACACACACACACACACACAGACACACACACACACACACACACACACACTGTCACTTTGAACAAGATCACAGACCTGCTATTGAGGCCTACGGAGAGAGTGAATTAGGTTTGTAGTGAGCAGTGTCTGTCTGGTAATAAAAGCAACGTGCACAGCCTAGCAAGGGTTGCTATGATGATAATGATAATGAATGATGATTTTTATACACTCCTGCCTCTTCTTGGGGCTGGAACCTGACCCTGAGGTCACATCAGCCTCATTCACACCCAGGTCCCTCCGTCCCCCTAAGTACCTGCCAGCACTGCTCCAGTATGGATGGGGCCCAGCTTCCTCTTGTCACCATGCAGGATGCCACAACCATGCTTTCAGTGTCTCCAATGGCACACACAGCCCTCTGGCCCTGGCGTCGGCTGCTCTGCTCTGCCCTCTTGCTGACCTGCCTCTGTGGTGCCCTGCCCTATCCAGATGCCAGCCGGGCACATGTCTTCCCAATAGCTTACCAACCAAGCCTAGTGCCACTGCTCCTTTCTTTCTCAGGAGCCACCCAGAAGCTCCTCCTTCTCTTTGGTCCCCTTCACCAGAACATAGTGGTAGATCCAGAGTCTTAAACCAATATGACCAGCAGATTGACGACCCCCCCCCAAGTTAGAAATAACCCGACCTTTGCATTTTACAGATGGAGAAACTGAGTCAGGGGGAAGAGTTCATTTTTTTCAAATACTTTGATTTACTTGTCAGATAGAGACAAAGAGAAGTCAAGAGGGAAGTTAAGATGGGGCTGGTAGAGTGCACATGTTATAACGACTAAGGATATGGGTTCAAACCCTCAGACTCCACCTGCAGGAGGGGAGCTTCATGAGCAGTGAAGCAGTGCTGCATGTCTCTCTCTTCTTTCCCCCCATCTCTCTAGCTTCCCTCTCAATTTCTCTCTGTCTTTATCCAATAAAATCATTAATAAAAACTTTGACATCTGACTCAAAATTGGAAAAAAAAGAATGAAGAACAAGTTTGTTAGAGATGGACAGAACACCATAAAGGAAGGGATGGCAGGTAGAACATGGATTTACTATTGGACAGGGGCTCAGGACCTTCCTAGTTTAGAACGATTTTCCTAGTACTCCTCCCATTGTTCAGGACAGGCCATTTGACTCCCAGGTCCCACACAGGCTGAGATGGGGGCACTTCTGTCTATATGCATTGGGGGCCACAGTCTCTCAAGTGGTCCTGGCATTCCCATGCCAGATAGGTGGCCGCCATCTTGTCTCTTCACAGCAGACTCATGGCTCATGGCTCATGGTCTCCACCACACTGAGTGCTCTCCCCTCAGCCCTGTTACTAACCCCTTCACTGGTAGGTGAGCAGTTGCCAGCCTGGGCATGTGCTCTGGGTGCTTTTTCACTTGACCTGATTAAAGCGGTGGTGGTGGGGGGGGTCTCACTACTGCCCTCTGGGGGTGTTTATGAATAGACTCCTTGCAGGGAAGCTCTGGATTTGACTTGAAGGGAGAGAGGTGACCACAGACTTTTGATCTTGACTGGCAGGTATGGATGGTTTGGAAGAAGGAGTTCAAGCACAATTTTTATTATGTTTCACATGGTTACCATTGGTCAGGGAAGTGGAACTGACTTCCATGGAGCCCTGGAGGAAGGTGTATGATGAAGCCCCACATACACTGTTAGACTTAGTGCATTTGAAGTATGTTTCCATAAAAGAGAAGTATAATTCCCAGCCTGCCTAGCCGCTAACTCAACAAAGACAACCTATGTGTCAGAAATACGAAAGGCCTCCTTGGAAGCACCTGGAAGGAGCCTGAAGCCACGTGGACCTCAGGGAGTCCCAGGGTCCAGTCTGCAGTTTTCACATTGGTCCCTCTTTTGGGGCCAACTCTGCTGTTTCCTTATGACTTTCTAACACTTTTCACCTTTTCTCCCAGACTGAATCACCTATGGGAACCATCTGACATTGTGACAGTCCCCAGAATTCTGCTCACAAAAGTGCCTGTGCAGCTGTGCCATGACAATGCCACCTGGACGCAGGGTGACACTGGGATCAGTAATGGTTTGGCATTGACTGGGAACCCTTCACCACACAATGCTATCTGGGGTAGAGACAGCAGGGATGGAAAGGTGAATTGATGTCTGTGTTTGTTTGTTTTCCTTTCTCCTACACAAGTGTTTTATATTTCTGTCTATGCATCAGGGGAGAACATGGTCTCACTTTATATTCTCTGACTTATATGCCAGAAAATAGGATCCTCCAGGATCACTACTAAGGATGCTGTAACTGAAGCTGCACTCATGAGACCAAGTGTGTTAAAGGAAAAAAATACTGGCTGATTTATTACTTATTGTTCAGAACTCTCAGGCATGGCAGCTCAGCTGGTAGAACAGATACTTTATCATGCGTGAGGTCCTGGGAGCACAAAGATAGCACTGGGGGAGTTCTGTGGGTGGTGGAGTGGTCATGTCATGTCTCTCTTCTCTTTCTCTCTTTCCTCTTCTCTGTCTCTACATGTGTATGTACACACACACACACACATACACCTTAAAAAATGGTTTGAGGAGGCCACTCAGTGATGTTATTTTGCAGATACAAGAATCTGCCCTCATTCTCTTGCACTACATAAATTATGAAAGAGAATTACAGGGCAGAGATTTTTATTCCAGGCCACCAGGCAAGGCTAGGGACCATGGGGTTTTACAGTGGGAGACAGAGAAGTCAGCGTCAGCCCCAAATACAGTGAAGAATGTTTAATCAAGAAAGGTGGGGTCAGTGACTTTCTAAGAGAACACATTAGCGGTAAGAGGACTCCTGGATAAAATAACCTCACAGAATTCTTTGAAGCTAAGTAGCCCTTGGGAATCAGATATCACTGGGGTATGGTGAAGGATCAGAAAAGCCCAATCAGATACTGAGGCTGAGGGGCTTTAGCTTAACTGATTTAACGTGACAAAGGAGAAGGAAAAGTCCAAGTAGAAACAAGCACAGAGGCCCAGTAGTCAGGGTCTAGTTGAAAAGTAAGATCTGAAGAACTCCACTCAAGCTTGGTCAAGCAGAGAATCCTTGTCAATACCTTTGTTGCGGGGACTCTTTTTTAAGTAGGGCCATTCACTGGGGCCTTATGTAGGCTATCAGAGTTGGACTGATTCTAAGAAATTTAGGAGATGGCTCTCCTTAACCCTAAGGTTAAGGAGACCATAAAGACAAAGAGAAGACTTTGCATGCAACAGTGACTCCCCAATGTTTATAAATCCTAGAATTAGGTCACATCCTTCCCTCTCTGTTTCAGGTCCATACAAAAGACTTGAAATCTTTTTAGTGGAGGTTGATAGAATAATGGTTATGCAAACCTACTGCTATGCCTGAGGCTCCGAAGTCCCAGGTTCAGTTCCTCACACCACCATGAGCCAGAGCTGATCAGCACTCTGTTAAAAACAAAAGCTATAAATAACTAATAAAATATTTGGGAGTTGGGCAGTGATGCAGAGGGTTAAGTGCACGTGGTATAAAGCACAAGGACTGGCGTAAGGATCCCAGTTCGAGCCTGTGGCTCGACACCTGCAGGAGTGGTGAAGCAAGTCTGCAGGCGTCTGTCTTTCTCTCCCCCCCGTCTTTCCGTCCCCTCTCCATTTCTCTCTGTCCTATCCAACAATAACGACATCAATAACCACAATAATGTTAAACAACAAGGTCAACAAAGGGGAAAATAAATAAATAAACATAAAAAATTATAATTCTTAAAAAAAGAAAGCTTTTTAATAAATACTTTGGGGTAAGGTGTGGTGAACTGTTTATATTTCTGACATTCCTTGGATTTACATGAGAAACACGTAGTCTGGGACTTTGGATGTGCTTTTGGATCCAAATCACTCATGGGAAGCCCTAGCCCACAGAGGTTGTATTGATCAGATGAAGGTCATAACCATTCTCCTCCTTTTTCTGGCTGTGCCTCATGCTGCTGAGAGTGGTAGCCAGCCCAAAGGTCAGAGCTTCCAGTTATCAGTAGAGTATTCTAAGGCAAACAGTGAGAAACACAGAAATGAGAGGTGGACACTTCAGCAAACATAAGAGAGAGCAAGTCAGGCCCTAGACTGTGCAATCACTCAGGTCCCTGCCAATGTTGCTTAATTATTAAATTTCTTTTTTCCAGGCCACTTCTATGTTCCAGATTATGGTAGTGCTGGGGGTTGAACCTAGAACTTTTGATGCAGCAGGCATGAAAGATACTGTCTACTGTTGTGTCATATAGCATCACATTGAAGCGATTAGCTAGAGCTGGTGTCAGCCTGATGCATGGAGTAATGTAACTGAAGTCCCAAGTGGCCAGAAGTCTGGCCTTCTTTGCTCAAGCGTGTGCTGTGACTGGACTCTGGGGCAAGTGATAGGGCAGGGGAGCCGCTGGTGTGGGATTCTGGGCTGGATGGGGAGAATGGTGAGAGAAAGACTTTTGTCCTGGGAGTTGGACACCTGTGAATTTTAACCTTGCTAGTTACCTTTCTCATGATCTGGCCAACTCTTAGCCCTGATTTCTCCGGTGCTTTCTGTGGGACACGGTGACCCCAGCTAAAGCTTCCCAGGACCTGCCAGACTGCTGCTGACTGGAACAATGAACATGTGGGCTTCTCATAACTGGCTCATGAACTGTATGGGCCTAGCATGTTCTCAACCCCAGCTGATAATTGCTTATTTTGCAAGTACCTAAAAATTTGTCTTGTACCCCTGTATCACCCTAATAGAGCCTTGAATTGTTTCAACCCACTCCTAGTCACCCCACAGCCAGTTCCTTATTGCACCTGCAGCCAAAGTCCTTTTATTTTAGTTATAACAGTCTACAGCCGCTACACTCTCCCCCCAAATCTAGACATCTTGTTTATTAGATTTTGATCATCAATACTCCAACTCCTTGACTCAAAGGCATACTTTTCTCCCACATGTAATATTTTATGCATCCGACCTCCCTTCAACAGTTGATGTATGTGTTTGATACGATTAGATTTGTGTGTGTGTGTTTGTTGATCTGCTGTTTGTTTTCCCCTGAAATGCTATTAGTAAATCCATGACACATCTTAAAAAAGATGGTGTTCCAGATCTAGGGAGTGCAGTATTTCTGGAGCAGACAGGAATATGCAATCTCTCAACTAGACAAACTTCTTATAGCTTTCACCTCTATCATTCTGTATGTACTGTTTCTCCATCCATCCATCCATCCATCCATCCATCCATCCATCTATCCATTTAGTAGAAACTTAAGAAAATCATTTAACATTTCTGTGTCTTAGTTTCTTCCCCTTCAAAGAGCAGTTGTAAAGATTGAATGAAACCACACAGTGTTCACATAAAGCACCTTAACAGTATCTGTACAAAATGCAGACTCCACTCAAGTTATTAAGTTGTCCCTTCATTCACCTGGGATATTTGCTGATGCCTGGCATCTGTTAGACTCTTTATGGCACAGTTAGTCAGATTTTGTTGCTGATCTGAAAGGGCACCTTTGGGGAAGGTGAAATTACTTTGGCCCATGGCCACTCAAAGGGCACAAGTTAATAAATATGTTGCAGGAGGCTAATCAGAGCGGTCTTAGCCATAAGCTTTATCATCTGTCTGTGCTTTTTTCTCTCTTCTTACTCTAGGACAAGCAGACCAAGACTTTTCATTTCCATTTTTCAATGGAGGAGCCACTGAGGTTGAGAAAGACTGAAACCACTTGACCCCTTGATAACACAAGAGTTGTGGTTAGTAGCCTCACTCCGATGGCAGCACTAATCCCATCATTCGGCAAGCTGCCCAACTGCACGTATGGTCTACTGCTTCTGACACTGAATTTTAACCCTGCTTCCCTGGTGACTGTAGATAACATGTAGGCAAGGGCATATTGACATGACATGACAATTTTTTTACAAGAAAGGAGACATTGCAAAATTTCTCAACTCTGTTTGCTTTAGTCACCATCAGACTGGCAAGATTATCTCTTGGTCAGAAGAGACTGGAGTTGGGGATGAGAGATGGTGTTTGTGTGATGGGGGATTTCAAGCCTGACTTCCAGCAGCCCTGTGTTTGAATTTTAGATCTGTCTATTCCCCGATTTATGACCGAGAGTTAGTTATTTCTCTGAGTCTCAATTTCCTCATCTTTGGGTTAGAGGTTCTCAGTCCCCCCGTCACCCTCCCAATCCCCTTGCCATAGGAGTGAAGATTAAAGGACATTATTGATGTAAAGCATCTGACCCCCAGAGCAGTAGACAGGACAATTACCAATGGGTTCTTGTATTAGTTAGGAAACCTCAAAGGAAGGCTAAAATAATTTTTCATCCTCCTAGCCTGGAGAAAGTACAGTCCTGGGAATTGGGAAAAAAAAATTTTTTTTGGACGTGAAATCTGAGCATCTCTTGGTGCTGTCTGAGGTGTCAAGAAAGATGAAAATACAAAGTAAAAATTACTTCTACAAATGTGAAGACCTAAGAAACTGAATTTGTGCTAAATCACCCGTAGATGAAAACCTGACTTCCAACACAGCTGCCTGTCTATCACTGGTTCCCTTTCACCAGTGCCCAGATGACTTCTGCATATGGTACTCCATGTTGTAATCAGCTCTGAGTCAACAGGAATGTTGGGAGGGCAGTAAGAATCCACAGTCACCTTCTTCATCCTTTTTAGGAGATGCCATTGGGTGAGTCAGTGCCCGACAGCTTCCAAGAGTAATTTCATCTTCGTTGACCAACCTCAAAGTTAGTGCCATGTCCTAGCTCCTTTCCTTCAGAAATGGATTCAAGCCTATAAGGTAGGCATTCAAGGTGTGTTTTCATTTCGTTTCTTCTGTCCTGAATCCTTTCTTGACAGTTTAATTGACATGAGACTTAATTATTAAACTCAGGTGATGGGAAAAGGCAATTTGAAACAGAAGGCTTTTGTGTTTTACAGAGAATACCATCATGCTTCTTTACCCCCTCCCTCCTTCTTTCTTCACTCTTCTCTCTCTCTCTCTTCTTATCTTTCTTCAAACATTTCTGTGTCAATCATATGTTTGGTGGGAGGAGGTACAGATTCACATATAAAGACAGTCTCTACCCTTCAGCTGTTCAGCTTCTAGGAGAGGAACACAATGGAAAATAAATACGCACTGTCAGTCACCACTGAAAGCTGGGGAACAGAGCAACAACATGGAATTGATCACATGCTCACAGGTCTCCAGGAATATCCCAAGTAGCCACTGTGTTTTAGGTGCCAGTCAGCTAGATCTGACTCCAGACTGACATTTCGGTTCCGGTCTGCTCCCACTGTACTCAATTTGGAGCCAGTGGGAAAGGTCGGCAGTGGTCCAGGCCATCTTTCCCACTGAGTCCAGGAGCACTCTTGCTCTGACCCAGCCACACCAGCACAGCTTGGCTTCTGCTTGTATCTGCACACTAACAGCCCACTGGCCAAACATGTCACGGCGTCAAGCAGTGTCAGTGGCACAGGGCATGGTTCCTTCCTGCACACACTCTCCACTCATCCAGCCTCCCACAGACAGGAAGGAGAGTAACTATGCTGAGAATTTGTTTAACCCACTATAGGAAGGTAAGCAAAAGGCACAAAGGTGCCACAGGACACCGGGAAGATACAACAGCAGGGCAACTAAACAGTGTGGTCAGTGAGGACACCCTGGAGGAAGGGAACCATCAGCTGGGTGTCGTGAGTTTTGAGAAGTGAACTGGACGGAGGTGGAAGCTGGCTTGCCTGTTCAAGGCAACGAGAGTCATGCGCTTTGATACGGAAGAGTTAGAGATCCCAGATTCCACTCACTCTGGCATATGTGATGCCAGGAATCAAACTCTGGACCTCAGGACTGAGGGTAATCCACCGCACCACCTCCGTGGATACAGTTTAGCTTCATTTTGGTGAGTTCGTCCATTCATTCCGTAACCGTTTGTTGAGTACAAGCTGGGTCCTCACTCTTGTTTTGTGTTCTCTCTAGTAAAGAGCACGCTAGCGCTGAGCTGATGTCCTGGTCCAGGAAGGCAGGTCAAAGACAGAGTCACGGGGCTGGGGGCATGGCGTGCTGGCTTGAGTGCACATGTTATCATGCACTAGGACCCAGGTTCAAGTCTCTGGTCTCTAGCTGAAAGAAGGAAACTTCATGTGTGGTCAAATACAGCTGCATGTGTCTCTTTATACATCAGTCAATCCATCCATCTATCTGTCTACTCCACTCCTCTCTCAATTTCTCTGTCCTGAAATTTTAAAAGGTCACTGGGAGCAATGGATTCACTACGTGGGCACAGAGCCCCAGTGAGAACCCTAGGAGCAGGAAAACATAGATATATAGAACCACAAGAAACTCCAGACAATGAGGGTGAGAAAACAGTCACCTCAGATGAGATGCTGAGAGTAGCTGGGTGGCAAATTTGGACAAGAAAGCCAAGGGCATGAGGTGCAGGCTGAGGCTTGATTGGTAGGAAGTGCTGCATCATGTCAAGATGAGGGGGGAGAGCCTGAAGAGGGGGAGGGAGGTGTGAGAGCAGAGGCTTCCTTGTGTGCACGAGGTCTTGTGGAAACACTGTCCTGCTGGCCACATACTCACGCTCGTGTTTTCAGGAGTCTCACGTTCTCATGGCCATGTCCCACGACAGACAAATACACACGCAGGAAGGGATGTTGACAAAGCCCTCTTGGAAGACGCAGGAGTCTGAGAGACAGTCTGGCAGTCTGGCATATTAAGATGGATTCTGGGTGCTTCTGACTGGGAGCCTGGGGCTGCTGGATGCTTCTGTCTGTAGGCCAGACTTGTACAGTTCACGAAGGCCAGGGGTGTTGGTGCCCCAGATGAAGAGACTGACAGCATGGATGCATCGGGCCAGGGACTGCATAGTTCAGATGCCCACTAATTAGCCAGGGCTCCGTGGAAGCCCTAGATGTGGGCTTCTGCTCCCTCACATACTAGGCTCAGCCTCTTGCTCCCTCAGCAGGCACCATCCTTCTCTGCTGGGCTGCATAACTTCCAGGCTTCAAACACTTGATGCCGTCAGCAGGAGGTTCTGAGAACACCGAACACTCTCTCGCCGGCACCAGCCTCTCGGTGAGACTCCAAGATGATTTTCAGAGTCGGGATGGACCTCAGGACTGAGGGTAATCCACCGCACCACCTCCGCGGATACAGTTTAGCTTCTCCTTTCTCCCTTTCATTCCTCTCACAGATGCTGGGGGCCTCTGCCTGCCTGCCTGATTCCTCTCCTGGACACCACATTCTTTCTCTGCTTCATGTCTTTTGGGCAATTTGATTTAAATACATTTGCTCTCCCTGGGCCTCTCTTGGTCTCCTTTGGGATTCTCCTCTGTCTGACGTAGAACAAAGCCCAGTTCTTTACCATCGAGGAGCAAAGGCATTTGCAAATATGGGGCTTGGGCACAGTTTCCACCACCTTTCAGACATTTTGGCCATGAAGCGTGGTCCTTCATTATCTCTCTGAGGCAGCCACAAACGGTCGCATTGGACCCACAACTTAGTGTAGATTTTCCCCTTGGTTGTGTGGGCCAACAAATGCCGTCTTCCAGGAGGCTAGTGTTCAAATCCCCACGTCTACGTCTACGTCTACAGAGACCTCTGTGAGATACCTCACCTGCTGCTCCCTCCCTCATCCCATGCCGTCCATCCACACGGCCTGGCCTTTTTGATCCCTAATCTTTTACCACCAGCGGCATCTGTTTATGTATCCAAGTAATCGGCTGTCACCCACTGTGTTCACGGGAATGTTCCAGCCTCGCTATGGCCCCAGTGGCTAACACATTAGACATGGATGGTAGAAATGTTTGCTGGGTGAGCACATCACAAGGGTAAGGATGGGGGAGTAATGAATGCACAGCTATATTCCTATTTCTTTGTGTCATCTCTAAAATGCTCTCCTCCACTGAACAGTGCTTTTCTGTTTCTCTATAGTTTGTCTCCTCGACTCCCAGGAACCCCCTTGGGCAGTGACCTGGTTATAACCTGCAGCTGACAACGTAGCTGGAGCTCTGACACGCTGCTTGGTTCTTGCAAAGCTCTTTCATTAAGGAGCAAGTCTCTGAGTCCCCAGATCCTCACCCCTGTCCAGAAGCTATAAACTCTTGGGCTGAATAGCTTCTCTCCATGCACACCATTTGATGCTGCCTCTACTGATCTCAACCAAGTCAGTGCAGCCAGTGCCACCTCAACATGTTTCCTTCAGATGGTTTTCAGAGATGACATCAGGCCTGGGATGTCAACCCTCCAGATCCGTTATTCTGCTCCCAAGTTGTAGATGCTACCATGATGCCAAACTGATGTCCCTGGGCAGACGATCTCACCAATGTGTCCTGGAGCCCCCACCTTTGCAGAGCCCTGCCCTTCTAGGGAAAGACAGAGACAGGCTGGGAGTATGGGTTCACCTGCCAATGCCCATGTACAGAGGAGAAGCAATTATAGAAGCCAGACTTCCCACCTTCTGCACCCCACAAATAATATGGTCCATATTCCCAGAGGGATAAAGAACAGGAAGGTTTCCAATGGAGGGGATGGGAGATGGAAGTCTGTTGGTGGGAATCAGTTCCGTATGGAAGTGTACACCTTTTATTCCACAATCTTGTTGGTCATTATTAAATCACTAAAAAACAAAACAAGACACACACACACACAAAACAACTGGGGTGATAAATCAGACCTCCCTGGTGCCATCTTGTGTGCCTACCTATAACTGTAACTTGTCTGAATCTTGTTGCTTGTTAGTGAACAGCTGTGGCCAGAAACCACTCTCAAATTTGGGCAGTTTTAAAAAACATGAATCAATTTTATTGGATAGAGAAAGCCAGATATCGAGAGAGAAGGGAAGACAGAAAGCAAAAGAGACAGAGAGACACCTACAGCCCTACTTCACCACTCGTGAAGCTTCCTGCCTGAAAGTGGGGACCAGGGGCTTGAGCCCGGAACCTTGTGCACAGTAATGTGTGCACTTAACCAGGTGTGCCACCACCTGGCCCTAACCCTAACCCTAACCCTGGCCCCTCAAATTTGGGCTCCTTAACCATGTTTCTCAAGTGCTTTGAGAGGAAGGCTTTTGGGAGTAGGCTCCTGTCTTTTTTTTCCCCTCTTTCAGCTTAACTATTCTGGTCATCACCACCATCAATGTCGTCTATGGAATCATTACCGTGTCAGCGTTAGATCAACAGCACCATCACTGACGTCATCGATACCGTCTCCACCTTCACCCTCACCATGATCAATATCATCATCTCTGTCATCGTCATCGTTTGTGTGTCGTGGAGGTGGAGGATGTAAACTCCTTCTCCTGACTGGGTGCTCCCTCTGCCTCCATCTCTGTCAACTTGGTCCTGCTGCTGAGACTCTCAGAACTCAATCGATAAAGGAGAGAGAGTAAGGTGTCACAGGTGTCAGGATGAAGGCCTAGTAGGAAATGCATGCCGGGAAGGAAGCGGACAGAGTACACACAGTCACCATTACTGGTAACAGGCCCACCATGAATAACATCTCGCTGTCACCTGCTGTGCATTAAATGTCTCTGGGAACCAGGCAGTGAACCTTGCTGATTTATTCCTCTTCATGAATTCAGCTGAATTAGCTGAATGCCTGTTGTAGGCCAGGAACTATTCTGGCATTTAGACATTTAGAAGTGAACACAACAAAGTCTCTGCTTTCGTGGGGTTTCTATGAAGACAAACAGCCACACAGTAAGACCTTTGCCAAGAAAAAGCATTCCCATCCAACAGACCCAAAGACCAAGGTGGCTCAGAGAGGCCCTAGGGCCTATTCCTGGTGTGTCTCCTCTCATTCTGTAAGACCATGAAACTGCTGCCTCCTGGTACCCACGAACCTGAATTAGCCCAAAGAACCCTTCCTGCACATGCATCTAGAGATGCCCCTCGTCTGTCCTGCCCACTCTGCAACCCGGCCTCTGAAATGCCTCTGGGCTGTATGGGAACAGTAGAAGCACAAACACACAAGGCTGCATTATCTGTCTCAGTGAGAACAGCATGTCTCCTCGGTGAAGGACAATTTTCAGCTAAGTGCATCTTGTTTAACCCTCTAAGAATGGCAGTTAAGCAAATGCAGGGGGAGAGATGTCTATGCAAACTCTCCATTGAGAGCCTGCGGCTGAATCCACTGCTGAGGGGCAGTTTCTAGGCGGCCTGGCACAGTGTGGGGGGGGGAGCTTTGGGGTTTCATTTGCTCTCATTGATTTTTTTTCTTTATAGATCGGGTTGATGCTAGATGTTATAAGGTTAATTTTGGATGATTAACTCCTCCGTATTGGGATATTTGATCCAGACACTTTCTCCCCATCGATTTTCAATACTGCTCATTCAGGGAAGGAGGTGGAAGCCTGGTGCGTCTAGAAGAGGTTGCCCAGGGCTCCGAAGTCTTCTGTCCAGGTGCCCCTAGCATATGGGAGGCTACAGGGACCCCTCATGTGCAGGTTGGGGTGAGACGGGCAGTGGCTTTGTTCTGTGAGACCCTCAGTAGGAAGTTCCTAGGTGGTAGTGAAATAGGGACAAGGCCATCAGAGTTATAAAATACCCAGATTTGGAGTTTGTTTATTTATTTATTTATTTATTTATTTATTTATTCCCTTTTGTTGCCCTTGTTGTTTTATTGTTGTAGTTATTATTACTGATGTTGTCATTGTTGGATAGGACAGAGAGAAATGGAGAGAGAAAGAGAAGACAGAGAGGGGGAGAGAAAGAGAGACACCTGCAGACCTGCTTCACCAGCTGTGAAGCGACTCCCCTGCAGGTGGGGAGCCAGGGGCTCGAACTGGGATCCTTACGCTGGTCCTTGCGCTTTGCGCCACCTGCGCTTAACCTGCTGCGCCACTGCCCAACTCCCATGAAGTTCAGTTTTTGACATCTGTCTACAATTGACCTTGACAGTCTTCTTACCAATAGTGGATTCTTAGGCCCAGGTAGTGACACACCTGGTGAGCGCACATATTACAGTATGCAAGGACCTGGGTTCAAGCCCCTGGTTCCCACCTTCAGGGGGAATGCTTCACGAGTTGTGAAATACGACTGAAGATGTCTCTCTGTTTCTCTCCCTCTCTATCTTCCTCTCCCCTCTCAATTTCTCTCTGTCTCTATCCAGTAACAAACAAATAAAAATATATGTAAAAGTAGTGGGTTCTTGTTTTGGAGGGATCAAGCATCCTGTTCTTGTTCTGGGTCTCGAACCTTCACCCATGGTTGCCGTGCTGTTTTGCCCACCCCATCTCTGTACAGGCTCTTTGCTCCTCCTCTCCACAAACTCCAAACCTCTCCACCTGTTGACTCCTATCCTGTCCTAGGGTCTTGGCCCCTCTCCCAATGGGTCATACATTCTGTGAGGCATGAGAGAAACTCTCTCCTGGTTCAAAGTAACTGTCTGACACCTGACACGTTGAGAACCACACTAAATATGTCCGAGACTGATCAGTGAACAGCTTCAGGGGCTTGTGTAGATGGTGAGACATTGATTCTACAGTGGCACAGACAGGGACTTCCTCTACTCCCTGCCCCCCTGACCACCCTTCTTTCCCGACACCCTATCCCAGCCACCTCCGTCTCCAGCGCTTCCTGCTTCTCTGCCAGCCAGTGGGCCAGCTCTCTGCCCCCTCAGCTTCCTCTCCCTGCTGAGCACAGATGAACTTGGAAGCTTCCCATCATCGTCCCTTCAACTCAATCCCCAAAAACTCCTAGAGCCAGCCCAAAGCAAATACTAGCAGAAGTGAATTATTTATTGATCAGACATGTACCAGACCGTTTTGCATGTGTCTCCAGCCCTTGAGTTTGCACTCAACTCCAGGTGTTAGGGTAGCCCGATTCTTTTCATCTCTGTTTTAAAGATGGTGATGGTAAGACCTAGAGAGAGTAACTAACTGAGCAAAACTTGGACACTTGACAAAGCAGGGCAGCTAAGAACCCCACATCTCTCATCACCTCCTCAAAGGTGGACATCTTGCCCCATCCCCATCTCCGTGGCCTCCCCACCCCCTCCCAAAAGCTCAAGTTGGATGCTCAAGTCCCCTCTGCCCCCCTCAAGGAGGACAGGACTTTTTTCTCACTAGAACATGGCTTCACTTCCACTATGTCTGTGTCAAACTTCCTTGACCCTATATATGCCTTTTTTTTTTTTTGGAAGGAAGCTACCCTCAGCACTATGTAACCTTGGTTACTATCTGACCAAGATTTCCCATCTTGTATTTCTTTCAAAATCGGGACTTGTGGACGTGATGATGCGGCAACTATGTGAGTCAGGGTTTTCTCCTCATCCCAGGACTTGGCGTTAGTCCTGCTGATTATGGACACTGCTTGCTCAGCTGGTGGTGTTTCTGAATCTCACAAAGCTGTTCTTCATTACGAGTAACCCCTGTCTCATTGGCTTCACTCTCAGATAGTTGTCAGGATTCAGGAATCCATAATCAACAGCTGAATGAGAAGCTCTCAAAGGTAAGGCAGAAACAGAGTCCGATAGGCGTCTCCTGGAAGGATCCATGCTTAATGGTCCAGTGGGGGGGGGGGGGCTTTATCTAGAGGCCCTGTGCCTTTGGCCCTTAGTAGTGATTCATCTGCAATGCATCTCATGGCTGAGCCATAGCTGGCAGGGTTGTGCCACTCTAGGACTCACCGTGGGGTGCATGGCTCTCTGGAGACTTCTGAGAAAGTGGTTCCCCAGAGCTTCTGACTTACACTGATAGGACCTTGCAGTGAAAACTGTCCTGGAGGCAATTTCTACTAGGACAGCAACTGTGAGAGCAGAGTTTTGTGACTGACAAGGACAGTGACCTGTTTCTCAGAAGCTAGTATAAAGGGCTTTGCTTTCTCCATGGAAATAAATACCAATGAGATTTGCTTCCTGTCCCAAAGTTCTGCTCTAAGACTTCCCTAGAGGACCTCACTTCCTCTCTGAGTTCCAGCCATCTCTGGAACTGGAAGCCTGCAGGCTCAGTCTCCCCCTTTGCTCCACTGCCTTTCTCTCTCTCTGACAGATAGAGATTGTCATGCACCAAGCTTGGGTGACATGAAATCATGGATTCAAATATTAAGGACTGATATCTAAAAGCTGTGACTGCCTAGCTCCCATGACCTGCCTTTGCTGCTTGAAAAACAAGCTTCAAATGTCAGTGGCTTTTGTAGGTCTGCAAGTCTCTGCTATTTATCTGGCGTAGTTCTGGCTCCACTGGCTCTGTTTCAAGCTGCAAGTCAAGCCAGAGCTGAGTCTAGGTAGGGGTGAGTTCAGTCCACCATGTGTATCTTATCC
Organism: Erinaceus europaeus; assembly: GCF_950295315.1. NCBI lineage: Eukaryota > Metazoa > Chordata > Mammalia > Eulipotyphla > Erinaceidae > Erinaceus > Erinaceus europaeus. The sequence continues at coordinate 7,615,942 of NC_080176.1, forward strand.
TCACTGTACCAGCAGCCACCAGGAGGATATAGTAAAGAAAAAATATATACTTGTGAGTTATTGAAGGTGACAAGGCAGTCTTTCTTCAAGGGGGAGGGGGCATCACTCTAGGTATAAGGACCACCGTGGTAGGGTCTTGTGGTGGGAGACAGAGAAAGGGGTCAGCTCTGAACACAGCATGGGCCAGTGGGAATTTACAGCCATGGGGCAGGTGTGTGTGTGTGTGTGGGGGGCTTCTCATGGATGGAAAACCGCCAAGAGACAATGTCAGAGATAAGGGGGAATCCTGGCGAAAGTGATCTGCTATCTAGTTGGATTCTTGCTGAAGGTAGGTCAAGGTGATCACGTACCATTTGGGTAGCTGTGTGAGAAAAGGAAGCCAGCTAGAGATCCAAGTTGATCACTTAAGTAAGAGGGTGGATTCTGAATACATAGCAGCCGGCTTCCTTCTGCAATTACACAGTTTACAGGTGCAGAGAGAAATCTCAAAGCTGAGGCCCAGTTGAAAAGTTCAGGGTGTCCTGTGTAGAATCTGGTCAAGAGGGACTCTCGGTCAGTGTTGGCATGTTGAGGTTCCAGAACACAAGACCCAGGTCAAAACACACACGGAGAACTAGAGTCTCTTTACCTGTTCTGTTTGAAAATCTCTTTAGGCAGAGCAAGTGATCTAGTCAAATTTTGTGCAGTGATGTGGGGAAATGAATTCATCTTATGATACTTAAAAGATGATGTCTTGGCTGGGAAAAGGGATAGAAAGCTGGATCCAGGGAGAGAGTAGCTTCCAAATATGAGAAGGGTATATATATATTGTTGACTGTAAACCCCATCGATTTGCTTTTTCCAGCCATGACATCATCTCCCCAGACAAAAACTTGGGTCCACCTGCATATCAGATGCCAGACTCAGGAAAAAACTAGTATAGCCATGGGCTTTTGGGAATATAACTAAAATAGGACTACTAACTTATCTACAAAATGGAGACCCCCCCAACTCTTCATCTGAACTATTCCAGCCTTTAGGTTCATGATTAGTCAACAATTTGGCTTTATTTGCTAACTCTTTTTTCAGCCACCAGGTTCCAGATGCTACCATGATGCCAACTGGACTTCCCTGGGCAGGCGACCCCACCAATGTGTCCTAAAGCCCCACTTCCCCAGAGCTCTGCCCCACTAGGGAAAGAGAAAGGCAGGCAGGGAGTATGGATCGACCTGCCAACACCCATGTTCAGCGGGGAAGAAATTACAGAAGCCAGACCTTCCACCTTCTGCACCCCATAATGACTCTAGGTCCATACTCCTAGAGGGTTAAAGAATAGGAAAGCTATCAGGGGAGGGGATGGGATATGGAGTTCTGGTGGTGGGAATTGTGTGGAGTTGTATCCCTCTTATCCTGTGTTTTTTGTCAGTGTTTCCAATTTATAAATAAAAGTTTTAAAGAAATTAAAAAAAAAAAACCAGTCATGGGAAAAAAATGACTAAACCAGTAGACGTGTTGTAGAGGAAGCACTATTCACTATTCAAAGATAAGAGGAGGGTGTAGTGTGAGGGGGCCGGATGAGATCCCTCCTCAAGTTGCCATCACAGGGAAGCCTTTGTGATGAGAAGCTACAAGATGGTAAGAAGGGACTTCTGCGGGCTGAGCTAGAGTGTTCTGGAGGTGCAAACGTCCTGGCGGTGGAGGAGGTGGGTATGTTGGAGGGTGGGGTGGGGTGATGCCTGTGTGCCAATTTGAACAGTGGTGGGTCCAGGACATATGTTCAGTGGATAGTGGCCATGGTGAGGTGGAGGGAGGAGAGGAGGCATAGGAAGTGCAGAAGGAGAACAGGAAGCGTCAGCCACTAGGTCAGACTGTGAGGGGGGGCAGGCAGGGACGAGACCAGCAAGCACGAGGCTGTGTGGACTGTTGTTCGGAGCAGAGGCACGGGCAGTGCTGGAGAGGAATGGAACCATGGAATCGCAGCCACACACCCCAAAGTGCCGGGCTAGCTTCGTGGTTGGGAGACAGACGACCAGGGACTCATGGCTGAGCTGGGAACGGGGAATGCCGTGCAATCAATCTAATCTCTCTTCATTAGAAAATCCTGTCCTTTATATCTCCTGAGGCGGAAGTGTCAGGTTGGAAGAGGAAGTACGTAGGATAGGGGGAGGGGAGAAGGAAAAAGTGAGCGTGGAAGTATCAAGCTTGCATCTAACCAGTGGGGATTAAACCGATGCCCTGTAGGCAGGGCGGGTCTCAGGTAAAGCAGTGATTATGTAAATAGACCACAACATTAAGCAATGCAAGCGAACCTAACATGATGATCAGAACAGAAGGGGTCTTAGAGGCAGAATTAGAAGCAGACCAACACCCAAGAATGTGGATGGCTCAGTGGATAAAGCGTTGGACTCTTGAGCATGGGACTCCTAATTTGATGCCCAGCATCACATGTGCCAGAGAGATGCATTGGTTCTCTCTTGGTCTCTCTTTCCTCCTCATTCACAAATGAATAAATAAACCTTAAAAACAAAAAAGGATTTCCTTGTGTGGGAAAGTCTTTCCTGAATTCATCTGTGCACCATGGGGGGGGGGGTGTGAGGCACAGGGGATCCTAACTGCCCCCTTCCCACCACAGCAGTCCTGCCTCTGGAGTCAGCTAGAGAGGAAGCTGCGGGTCGACCCGGAAGAGGATACTGTCTGCAGTTAAGCAGGGCCAGGACAGTGGGAGCCCACACTTCTGACATTCAATCTACCAGTTGAATCCACGGCCTGGGAAGCCTACTTGCCAGACACTTGAGAAGATCTGGTAGTCCAGCATCAGCTCAGAGCTGAGTTTATAAACACGCAGGTGCCCACAGCGAGACTGGCAGGGAGCGTGTGGTTGAGCGTGTCTCTAGTCTAGTGCCGGATCTCATTACTGCTCTGAGGAGGTTCTTGCAAGATGTGTCTCTTCTCCGCTGCTCCTTCTGAGTGGGCTCAGGCTTTGGGGGGGGCGGCCCCTGTTCCCCCCTCCCCCCAGATATGGAGACATTTATATTTGATGGTGCTGGGATGAATTATGCACACACCCCACTGAGTAGACATTTAATGAGGGGATTTCATTTTTGTTCCTGGTTTGGGATTTTAATGGGTTCGAGCCTTTGAATTAAGCATGGGCTCTACAACTTGATGCTGCAGGGGAGAGAGGGAGAGGGAAAGAGGAGAGGGAGAGCAAGAAGGGGAGGGAGGAGACAGAGGGAGAGAGAGGATAGGGAGAGGGAGAAGGAGAGAGGGAGGTAGAGGGGGGTGGTTGGGGAAGATAGGGAGAGAGGAGCTATCCTTCCAACTTAGGGGCACAGAGGTAGTATTTCTGGCAGTCCATCTCTTTCTTCTGTAGATTTGCTCCAGGTGGGTTTCACGCCTCAATCTCAGGTGAATCTAGTGACGCGGTCCTCTATCTGGGTCAGAGAACCAACACCACAGCAGGTCAGGCCAAGTACCAAACCAGAGTCCCAAAAGGAAAGGGGGACCCAAAGGCCATTTTAGCCACCACTGGACAAGGCCAGTTCTGGAGGACAACATGGAGGTGACAGCAAAGGTACTGTGGGTTCAGGGATCGTGGTGGTCAATCACCTCCTGGCATCTCTTCCCCATGTTGTTCTTCATTGCTTCTTTCTTTCTTTCTTTCTTTCTTTCTTTCTTTCTTTCTCTTTCTTTCTTTCTTTTTTGCAGAAAAATTACTTCTCTATTTTAAACCTCTGTGGCATTCAGAAGAGTTGATTATATATCCCTGCCTCACAAACCTTACATCCTTTTGGAGAAATAATTGGTTCAGGCATAAAGAGATGATCCAAACTATAACCACTTCTGTGATGTTTGTCAGAAAGCCCAAGATGGAGATTATTTTCTCTTTCTCTCTCTCTCTTCCTCTCCCTCCCCCTCTCTCTCTCCCTCTCTATCTCCCTCTCCCTCTCTATCTCCCTCTCCATCTCCCTCTCCATCTCCCTCTCTATCTCTCTGCAGCTGCTAAGTCACAGACTCTGCCCATCTGTGGAATTTCTGTGGACAACCAACTGAAGACAACTCTGGTCACAGTGAAGAAAGCACATCTTTAGGACAGTGCGGACAAGACTACATGTTCGTTCATTCATTCATTCATTCATTCATTCATGTCCCTAGCTCCAGTCATTTCAGATGACGGTTAATTGTTGCAACTCCCACTAAACTATTTTGAGTTAGCTCTGTCTCTTTAAAAACAAGAAAGAAAGAATCTTGGCTTGTGCGAAACCTGAGAAGTTACCAAGCAGATTAGGAAAAGAGCAGAAAGGGGTTCAAGGAGAAATCTGTCCAGCATGTACAAGAACCATTTTATGGGGTACTGGGTTTTGGCAGGAAGATAAATTTCCCACTTGTAGATAAAGGGCTGGTCTGGCCACATTTCAGTTTGCTGTGTCACTCTTGTCAGAGCCAGAGTTTGGATCTATGATAAGAGTAAAGTCTTTGCTGTGAAACTGATCCCTATGAAAATAATTCAGCAAAATGAAAATAGAAGAAGAGGACAAAAAAAAAAAAAAAGAAGTGGAAGCAGTTTAAGTATGCCACAGAGGAAACTGACCCAAGAGGTAAGTAGTTGGTTTCAGAAATAATTCCTCCATGAAAATATGGAAAGTTTATTAGAGTTTTGATTAAATAATTGCCATTCCCTTGTTTTGATAATTAGAAAAGCCTCCTTCACACTTAGGAGTTCCAATCTCTTAGTAATACATGAGCTGACTACTGACTGACTACTTAACCATGTGGCTGACATTACCATTTTGAGTAAAAAAAAAAATCATAATATCTTCTTCCTCTTCCTTGAGGGAATCAAGTTTGCTCTTATCCTTGGAACATTCTATCCCTATGCCTGAAATAGCTGTTCAGTGTCTTCATCTATCTCAGTGCAAACACTGCTTTTCAAGACGAGGTCTCCACCGGCCCTCCTTGCTCTACTGAAGTGCTCTTGTGGCTTTTTTTTTCTTGGGTTATTCCCCAACATCTTGCTTACCTATTTTATTTTTTTGACTGAAGCGTGGTTCAGATCAAGCTATTGGTAGTGCCAGGGATCAAACCTGGAACCTCTCACATGCAAGCCCTTTACAGAGAGACAGAGAGGCAAAGCCCACAGGGCTGGACTTCCTTCAGTGAGATGGGGGCTGGGATGGCACTTGGGTTGCACGCATGGCCAAGCAAGCACACTATCCAGGGGAGCTATTTTACCAGCCCAGGCTGTCTTTTTTCCCCTTAAAACACTGCCTACTGTCCTCTCTCCTGCACTTCTAGGAACAGTTGTGGTTGTGGTTTTGTCTGTGTCTGTCCATGGAGGAATCAGACACAGACTGCCAACAGCCCTCTCTGGAACGAAGATCTGGTGTTCTTTCTGCTAAACGCACAGGGCACATGCATCAGCTTCCAGACACAGCGCACGGCCTTCTCGGTTACGCTTCGTGCATGGACATAGAGAAGTGAAAAAGAAACGGAACAGGGAGCTAGAACACAGGCATCATTTCTTGTCTAGCTCCCCACTTCCGCACACCCCGGGGAGTGTAACAGAAACCCGTGGGAAACAGTGCAAAATGCGCTCTGTCTAGGCCTTAAAACAAGGACTGAGACACCGAGAGTCATGAGCAAGGCAAAAGTTTTACATGTACATATACATATACATATACATATACATATACATATACATATACATATACATATACATATACATATACATATACATATACATATACATATACATATACATATACATATACGTAAGCGTGTAAGCCAGCAAGCACACCAAAGGCAATCTTCAGAGCCTTTTTATACATTACTGGACATGGGAACTGTTGGTATGCATGAGACCCCTTCTGTTTCATTTGGTTTAAATCCCCCCTGCTTAACACTATTCTATTTACATAACCACTGTTAACAAGCACCACCCTCCCTCCAGGGCATTGGTGGTTCAGTGATAGGATTCTCGCCTGCTCCGCCCCCTCCTTGTCACACTCTGATTTTCACTAGTCACTTTTCTCTTCACCCTCTCTATGTCACATCCTGTTTCCACCCTACTTGGCAAATATATATAAAGACAGCATTGTGAGTTTGAGGGTACCTAGAGTTTAGCTTAGCTCGGCTGCGTCCTGCATGAATAAAGAGATACTGCCTACAGCTCAACCATGAGTCCCTGGTCGTCTGTTACCCGCCTGTGAAGCCAGCCCGGTGAAAACGACATAGCCCGGCGTGGCGAGAGGGAATTGGCTCACAATCTAACCATGTTCAGGAAAAGGGGATGGGAGCAGATATGAGGAGGAGGCTGGGGGGGGGGGTCTACTATAATGGGAAAGGAAGAGTGAGGAGGGGGCTGGGAATCTACTATGATGGAAACAGATATGAGGAGGGGGGATGGAGAAGTCTAAGCTAATTTTGAAAAAAAAAAAACAAAAACAAGACATGGTTGTCATCACATAGACATGTAAAAGTCAGGGGTCTGCAGTCAGACTAGATTGACAGACATCAGTGAAAAGGCGACAACCAACTGGGCCATTTCTCACAAACCAAAGAGGGCTGACTCTGGTTCAGAACGGGTCTTGGTGTGTCCTCTGTCAGTTAAATTCATGAGGCGGCAGAAGCCCCAGCTGCAGAGATCACTCTCCCAGGGACCAGGCAGCAGTGGTGCACCTGGTCAGGCGCACACACTACAGTGTGCAAAGACCCAAGTTCAAGCCTCAGGTCCCCCACTCCCCCTTCAAGGGGAAGACTTCATGAGTGTTAAAGCAGGGCTGCAGGTGTCTTCTCTCTCCCTCTTTATCTCCAACTCCCCTTTCAATTTCTCTCTGTTTCTATCCAATAATAAACAAAATAAAATAAAATTTAAAAAATGAGGGGGGAGATAGCATAATGGTTATCCAAAGAAACTCTCAAGTCCAAGGCTCCAAAGTCCTAGATTCAGGGGGTCGGGCAGTAGTGCAGCGGGTTAAGCGCACATGGTGTGAAGTGCAAGGACTGGCCTAAGGGTCCTGGTTCGAGCCCCCAGCTCCCCACCTGCAGGGGGGGGTCTCTCTTCACAGGCGGCGAAGCAGGTCTGCAGGTGTCTGTCTTTCTCTCCCCCTCCCTCTCTTTCCCTCTCTCTTCCTCTCCCTCCCCCTTTCTCTCTCCCCCTCTCTCTTCCCTTCTCTCCCTCTTTCCCTCTCTCTCCCTCTTCCTCCCCCATCTCTCTCCCCTCTTTCTCTCCCCCTCTCTCCCTCTCCTTCTCTCTCTCTATCTCTCCCCCTCTCTCTCTCCCCCTCTCCTTCTCTCTCTCTCTCTATCTCTCTCCCTCTCTCTCTGTCTCTCTCCCTCTCTCCCTCCCTCTCTCTTTCCCCCAACTCTCCCCCCTCCCTTTCTCTCCCCCCCCTCCCACTCTGTAAGTAGAAAGACTAGAACCTCTGGGGAAATTAAGGAGACTCCCTCCTGGCCTCCTACCTCTCAAACCTGCACAGAAATACTGTTTTCTCCCTAAGACAAGAATTGCTTCAGCTTAGTGTTTTTTTTTCATTAAAATTCAAATGAATATAATAAAACTGCAGCATTGTAAATTAATAAAGCATTTGAAGAATCACCGTAATGGGAGCCTCTCATGTAACTGTGGACTTTTTTTTTCCATGAACACTATCTGGGGATTTCCCCCAGAAGACATTCGATTGCCCCTCATCGGTTCAGCTCAGTTCACAATCTGTAGGTCTTTGCACTCAAATGCGGGTGTGTGGGCATCTCCTGACCAGGTAACATGCGCGCAGGGCCCTGCCGGGCAGCCACGCACACACCTCCTGTTGGAAGTCACAGGTGTAAATGGTGGGAGAGGAAGCTCGTATTTATTTATTTACTTACTTACTTACTTAATTTATTAACAGAGCACTGCTCAGCTCTGGATTATGGTGGCACAGGGGATTGAACCTAGGACTTTGTTGGTTTTTTTTTTTTTAATTTGCTTTTTTTCCTCTTTTGTTGCCCTTGTCTTTTTTTTTTTGTTGTTGTTGTTGCAGTTTTTGTTGTTGTTATTGATGTCATCACTGTTAGGACAGAGAGAAATAGAGAGAGGAGGGAGACAGGGGGAGAGAGGGAGAGAGGGGGAGACAGAGAGGGGGAGAGGGGGAGAGAGAGAGGGAGAGAGAGAGGGAGAGAGGGGAGAGGGGGAGAGAGAGAGGGGGAAAGAGGGGGAGAGAGAGAGGGAGAGAGGGGAGAGGGGGAGAGAGGGAGAGAGGGGAAGAGAGAGAGGGGGAAAGAGAGGGAGAGAGAGAGGGGGAGAGAGGGGAAGAGAGAGAGGGAGAAAGAGGGGGAGAGAGAGAGGGAGAAAGAGGGGGTGAGAGAGAGGGGAAAAGAGGGGGAGAGAGAGGGGGAAAGGGGGGGAGAGAGAGGGGAAGAGAGAGGGGGAAAGAGGGGGAGAGAGGGAGAAAGAGGGGAAGAGAGGGGGGAAAGAGGGGGAGAGAGAGAGGGAGAAAGAGGGGGAGAGGGGGGAAGAGGGGGAGAGAGAGAGGGGGAGAGGGGGGAGAGAGAGGGGGAGAGGGGGAGAGAGAGAGGGGGAGAGGGGGGAGAGAGAGGGGGAGAGGGGGAGAGAGGGGGAGAGAGAGGGGAAGAGAGAGGGGGGAAAGAGGGGGAGAGAGGGAGAAAGAGGGGGAGAGAGGGGGGGAAGAGGGGGAGAGAGACAGGGGAAGAGAGGGGAAGAGAGAGAGGGGGAGAGAGAGAGGGAGAAAGAGGGGAAGAGAGAGAGGGGGAGAGAGAGAGAGGTGGGGGAGTCTTTCTCAATGATGTATTGGACACCCCCACACTTCAAGGTACAGATGCCATGGTCATGGACTCCTGCTCACTTCTGGTCAAGTGTGGGTAGCAAAGGCTGGGTCCTCTCCACACAGCCATTCAGCCTCTGGGGGATCCTTCCACTGAGGGACTCTCCTCTCTCAGGGCAAGCCACGCGCAGCACCCAGCATCCAGGCAGGAGAGGGTGGTGGGGAGTGTCTACTGGCTCTTAGCTACTGCTGGCTGGAGGGCAGGGTATAGCTCACAGAGACCAGCGGTCGGTCCAGGGCGGAAGCCAGTGGTGCTGCCTCACCTCCATCCTGGGAGGACAGGGAGCGGCCTCTGCGCTGAGGAAAAGGCGTATTCTGGGGTTACTTACACAACGACAATCCCGTGCTGCCCCAGACACACCACCTCCCCAACACACATGCAGTGACACCCACCTCCCACTCACTCACACACACCAGGGGCTTGTATTGTTCAACTTCTCCTTTGCTTTTTCTCATCTCCACTTTCCTTCTGCCTTCACCTCTGCTAGACAACATTACACACACACACACGCACACACACACACGCACACACACACACACACACACACACACGAAGAGAGGGAGAGGGAGAGAGGACACGAGGGGCTACAGTTACCACCACTGGGCGTTTCTGTGGGGGCTACAGGCGAATCTGATGACCCTGCCTCTTCCTTGTAGTCAATTCCCACCTGCTGAAGTTCTCGCCTCTGCAGTAATTCCAAAGCAGAAATAATTGGATGATTTGATTCTAAGGAGATTCAATGATATTAGTTGACTTGAATAGGAGACGTGCCTTCTCAGATGATCCAGTCACTTTGATCATCAGATTTGCTCTTAATTTCACACACAGACATTTGGTGACTTTTTTTCCCTCTCTCCCTTTTGGCAGTTTAATTAAATCTGTCTTTTATTTTTTCCTTCTTCTTCTTCTTCTCCTCCTCCTTCTTCTTTTTCCAATTCTGTCTGAGCACTGGGGAAAGAGATCTGAGCCTCTCGTCTCCAGCGGTGTTAGCTGTGGAATATTCCAGACGCCTGAAGTAGCATGGCCTCGCAGGACCTGACACCCTCACCTCAGGGTGCTGTAGGAATTCTGACTGGGATGGACGAGGGTCACTTAACAAGAAAGTTGAATAATACAAACCTCAGGGAATGGAGTATTTAAGCATGCAGAGGAATTGATGTTGAAGAAGAAGTGTGACAGGCCAGGACTATATCCACGCAGTCTGCAGCCTAGTACTTGGGGCGCCCACATAACCCTCATGTTGCAGAGGGTGGTCACAGTGAGTGCGGTCAGAAACAGGCACCATCAGCCCATGCAGCAAAAGTCCACGTGCTCCAAAAATTACTTTGTCTTCGTGTTTCTATGTCCCTAAAGTTGAAGGTTGAAATCTGATTTTTTTTTTCACAATTAGATGACAATTTCTAGGACCCTGAAATTCCACATTAAGTGAAAGGCTTAGGATATATATATGGCTGAAATATCCAGACAGCTGGAACTAAACTTATGAAAATGGAAACTCTTTTATTTAAATATTTTATTGATTTATTATTGGACAGAGACAGAGAGAAATTAAGAGGGGATGAGAATATAGGGAAGGAGAGAGACAGAGAGACACCTGCAGCCCTGCTTCACCACTTGTGAAGCTTCCTCCCTGCAGGTGGGGACCAGGGGCTTGAACCTGGGTCCTTGCACACTGTAATGTGTGTGCTCAACCAGGTGTGCCACCACATGGCCCCCGAAAATGGAAACTCTTAAAGAACAATAACAACAAAAGGTTAAGAAAAGGTGGAAAGGCTCCCTTTCTCTATCTATGCCAAAAGAGGCTGTTAGCGGACGTCTTTCCACAGCTGCCTCTCCAGATTGTCCCAGAATGCAACTGGCTGGCAGACACAGGGGTCCTTGTCTATTCCCAACATGAACCTTGCGTAATATGAGAAAGAAAAGAACAAAAACAAATACCCTCCCCCCAAAAAAAAGGAATCTGAGTAGGAGCCAGAAAGGCTCTGATTCACACAGGCTTCCTAGCCTCAAATACTTTTTTTTTTTTGCCTCCAGGGTTATCGCTGGGGCTCACTGCCTGCACCATGAATCCACTGCTCCTGGAGGCCATTTTTCCCCCCATTTTATTGGATAGGACAGAAAGAAATTCAGAGAGGAGGGAAATAGCGAGGGAGAGTAAAAGTGATACCTGCAGACCTGCTACACCGCCCCCCAGGTGGGGAGCTGGGGGCTTGAACCCAGATCTTTGTGTGAGCCCTTGCACTTAGATTATGCATGCTCTATCCACTGCACCATCACCCGCCCCCCTTAAATACTCCTCATCCATAGCCTCGGCCTCTTTCTGCCTTCTCCTCTCCCTCTTGACTCAAAGGTGACTAAGTGGCATCTCTGAATTCCGCACCCCTCTTCTGGTAGCTCCTTGGCAGACCTTCTTCCTCCTTCAGTTGGCGGAAGATGGGTGAGTTTTCATGCCTGTGTCCCCGGCACCTGGCTCACCTCTGAGGACTAGTTATCTCCCCCCATGGTCACTGCCCGCTAGGGTCTCCTCTCCATTTCCCATTCTGTTGAGAACTGGGCTCAAGGCCAGAGACTGAGCTTTTTTCAGAACTGTATTGCTAGTCCCTGGTCCATATAATTACACACAATAGGGGAGTGCACAGGGATCACAGCTTGGGCGGAAGGAATTCCACTCATTCACAAGACGCTGTGGATATGTTCCTTTTCATCTCTAGTTCAATGATGTTCAAAACGTGGATTGCGATCCAATCACAGGTGGATGAGATTCTTCCAGTAGGTTGGGAGTTGCAGTAAGGGGAAACTCAGCAGTAAAGCTGCAGCACAGGGGCACAGGCCGGGCTCGGGGAGCAAAGACGGAGAGTGTCAGAGTCAAGCAAGCGTCACTTCTTGAACAGAGATATTCTATCTGTGCCAATGTACCAATATGGACATACCCAAGGCATGTGGCGGAGAGGGTATATTTTGGGCCGCAACCTAATGATTTTTCGAAGGTCTCTAATTAACAAAACCCATTTTATGCCGAGACATCTATAGCAGAAATAGGTGGGTGATAACAGTATATTTTTATCAAGTTTCTGTGGCCATTGAGAAGTTCAGAGTCAAACCTTCAAACACCAATAAGGCAAATTAATTAGCCCTCCTGGGAAGCCTATTTGTGTTGAATATTTATTCTATATTTAGCCGTGGTCCTGACTTTATATTCTAATTTATATTTCTTTCTTCTTTTGCTTTTGCCACCAGTGTTATTGCTGGGGCTCAGTGCTGGCACTGCACTGCCGCCTTCTCCATTTTTATTGGATAGGACAGAGAGAAAATGAGAGAGGAGGGGGAGACAGAGAGGGAGAGAGACAGACAGACACCCTCAGATCTACTTCACTGCTTGTGAAGTGTTCTCCCCACCCATGTCTGCAGCTGGGGAGCCGGGGGCTCAAACCTGGTTTCTTGCACATGGTAATGTGCACCACTGCCCAGACCCGAACTCTTTATTTATTTATTTATTTATTTATTTATACAACAGTGCGGGACCTAGAATGAACGGCTCACTCTCCTTTAGATCTGAGTCACATGTGGCAGTGAGAGGCATGCCATCACCTTGTCTGGGTTGTCCCTGTTGCTTAGAATAGGAGTTTGGGCCCCCACAACTATGGACATCTAATATTTGAGAAAGGGGCCCAGACTACTAAATGGGGAAAGCAGAGTCTCTTCAACAAATGGTGTTGGAAAAAATGGGTTGAAACATGCAGAAGAATGAAACTGAACCACTGTATTTCACCAAATACAAAAGTAAATTCCAAGTGGATCAAGGACTTGGATGTTAGACCAGAAACTATCAGATACTTAGAAGAAAATATTGGCAGAACTCTTTTCCGCATAAGTTTTAAAGGCATCTTCAATGAAATGAATCCAGTTACAAAGACAACTAAAGCAAGCATAAACGTATGGGACTACATCAAATTAAAAAGCTTCTGCACAGCAAAAGAAACCAAGAGACCCAAACCAAGAGATCCAAACCAAGAGATCCAAACCAAGAGACCTCTCACAGAATGGGAGAAGGCCTTTACATGCCATACATCAGACAAGAGGCTGATAACCAGAATATACAAAGAGCTTGCCAAACTCAACAACAAGAAAACAAATAACCCCATCCAAAAATGGGGAGAGGATATGCACAAAATATTCACCACAGAAGAGATCTAAAAGGCTGAGAAACACATGAAAAAATGCTCCAAGTCTTTGATTGTCAGAGAAATGCAAATAAAGACAACAATAAGATACCACTTCACTCCCGTGAGAATGTCATACATCAGAAAAGGTAATAGCAGCAAATGCTGGAGAGGGTGTGGGGTCAAAGGAACCCTCCTACACTGCTGGTGGGAATGTCAATTGGTCCAATTGACACAGAAACCAATTGGTCAATTGGTCTCTGTGGAGAACAGTCTGGAGAACTCTCCGAAGGCTAGAAATGGACCTACCCTATGACCCTGCAATTCCTCTCCTGGGGATATATCCTAAGGAACCCAACACACCCACCCAAGAAGATCTGTGTACACATATGTTCTTAGCAGCACAATTTGTAATAGCCAAAACCTGGAAGCAACCCAGGTGTCCAACAACAGATGAGTGGCTGAGCAAGTTGTGGTATATATACATGATGGAATACTACTCAGCTATAAAAAATGCTGACTTCACCATTTTCAGCCAATCTCGGATGGACCTTGAAAAATTCATGTTAAGTGAAATAATTCAGAAAGAGAAGTATGAATATGGGATGATCTCACTCTCAGGCAGAAGTTGAAAAACAAGATCAGAAGAGAAAACACAAGTAGAACCTGAACTGGAATTGGCATATTGCACCAAAGTAAAAGACTCTGGGGTGGGTGGGTGGGGAGAATACAGGTCCAAGAAGGATGACAGAGGACCTAGTGGGGATTGTATTGTTATATGGAAAACTGGGAAATGTTATGCATTTACAAACTATTGTATTTACTGTTGAATGTAAAACATTAATTCCCCAATAGAGAAGAAAAGGGAGTTTGGAAATCACACTCCTGTTCCCCAAAGTTTCCATTTCCATGCGAAGGGGAAGCAAATGCTTCACATGTGCCTGACTCTTTCCTAAGGCTTTTAGACTCTTACTCAATGACACTGGTACAAGGGCATCAACAGCTGAGCTGACAGCTCGACACACACATACATACACACATGTAAACACACACACACACACACACACACACACACACACACACACACACACACACCTATTGCCCGGAAGATTAGAACAAACCTCGAAGAGATTATATATATTATATATATATTTTATTATATATTATACTTTTAAAATTTTTATTTATTTATTGTTTTTATTGTTTTTAGGGATGCATTGGATCGACCTTCTCGTGGTGCATCCCGTGAGTACCCATTCATTGGGGAAACTGACGATCCTTCCTAGCCAACTGAATCCACATGGATCCCAGTCACTTTCAAAGCCAGCAACAAGCAGCTCCTGACAGCTTTCAACCTGACGCTGTTGACTGGCTACGGATGAAGGGCAAACACTAGAAGAAGAAGAAGATTGTTTTTATTATTTCTTATAGAGACAGAGAGAAACTGAGAGGAGGAGACAGAGGAGAGATACCTGCAGCCCTGCTTCATCACTCATGAAGCTTTTCCCCTGCAGGTGGGAGACTGGGGGCTTGAACCCAGGTCCTTGCTCACTGTGATGTGTATGTTTAAACAGGTGCGCCACCGCCTGGCTGAGGCCCACACTGCCAGAGCTGGCGGCCAGGTCCAGATGGACCACCTGTAGTGCTGGAGTCCGCGTTCTCTCTGTGACACCGAGCTTCATGGAAGTGAGGATGTGGAATCCAGAGGACTCCTTCTCCTGCCTCAGCCCGAGCCAGACAGACGCACACGGGAGAGGGGATCAGTGTCCCTCCGGCTCCCCACAGCCAGCCAGCACCGCTCAACCTTGAAAAATCCCTCTGTGAGTCTGCAGTCTGTTTTTCTTCCCTTTCTAAGGACTTGCAGTTGGCACCCGATAAATGACCTGAATCCCTGTGGCTGCTGGTTCCGCCTCCATGGTCCCCTCATGAATGCTGAGAAGTAGCTGGTGTTTTCTCCAAACCTTACCCTTTAATTCCCTGGGGATGAGGACATAAGCCAGGAGAACTGCCTCCAGGTCAGATAATAACTTCTGTCCGGGGGGCTCTCAGATACAACCACCTGACACAGGCCCCTCAGTGCCAGAGACACTGGGGGGATTCAAACACCCTTACAAATGCAGCCAGGGGCGGTGGGGGTGGGAGAGAGAGAGAGAGAGAGAGAGAGAGAGGCCTCGAATCAGCAGCCCAACACAGGGAAGTGTTTCACACACTGTGTTGCTCTGTTGATGCGGTTGCCATGGTGACCTCTGATTATTTTTGAACCAGGAGAATTAATCCTATTGAATTTTCTGTCCTAATAACTGAAGGAATTAATTTTCCATGTTATAAAATTCAAATGCACAATCTCATGAACCACGGTTTCGTAAGCTAAACTAATCCATCCTGTTGCCTTCTGGGCTCAGGGACACTGTTTTCTAGATGGGAAAGGGCAGGGCTGGCTGTCGAGTGGACATGATTGAGGAGATGACCAAAGATGAGCTTCTTGACAGACTATAGGAAGCTTCCAGAAAAGCCAAGGCAAAGAATGTCATTCTCCCCGTTTTGTAATTTTTTTAAAAGTTTCATTTTATTGATTATACATGAAAGAGAATTCCATGTGAGGAGAAAGAGGCCGGAGCAATCCCTGCCACATGCAGTCCCGGAGATTGAACTGGGAGCCTCAGGCCTAGAAGCCCAGTGCTCTCTCAGCTGAGGCATTTCTCCAGTCACCTGGCTTGCAAATCCTGAAGACCGGTCAGGCGCATCTTCTCCTTCCTCCATCAAAGCTCATCCTTGCTCTGGATTCTGACCCAATAGCCAGAGATTTCTAGGAAGAGACAGAGGGTGTTCATCCGGGCAGACTCTGGGATTGGGAGCTATCCTTGTGCTGCTGACACTTTCTCTTTTAAAGTAAAATTTTCTGTTCCTGAGTTTTACAACCCCCCCCCCCCACAGGGGTAAGGGGGGAAACTCAGGTCAAGTCATTGAGAAGAAAGAGGAGGAAGAGTGGGAGAAAGAGGAGAGGAAGGAGGAGGAAGAAGATGGAGGAAGGTATTTATCTTGATGGTGCCACAGGCAGGACAGCTCTGGAGTTAGAAGGACAAACAGAACTAACTGTGGCTTCGGGCCGCACCTGGGAGATACAGAGACGCGTTTATATGTGGCAGGGTGACTAGTCTGCCCGCTGAGGTTTGCTTTAGCTACTCATGGGTGAGAAAGGAGAGGCGCTCATGGGAAATTCTAGGACAACTCAACGTAGGAAGTGACATTTAAAATTGTCACTTAACACCCAGACCAAATCAAATGGATGGGGTTTACAGTCAACAATATTTATACCCCTTCCCCATATTAGGGAGCTACTCTCTTCCCTGATCCAGCTTTTTGTCCCTTTTCCAGCCATGACATCATCTCCCCAGACAGTAACTTGGACCTACCTGCATATCAGATTTCAGACTCAGAGAGAGAGAGAGAGAAAAAAAAAACAACAACAACTAGTATAGCCACAGGCCCTTTGAAATATAACTAAAATATGCCCACCAGCTATCTACAAAATGGAGACCCCCCAACTCTTCATCTGCACTATTCCAGCCTACAGGTCCATGACTGCTCAACAATTTGTTTGGCTTTGTATGTTAACTCTCTTTTCAGTCACCAGGTTCCAGATGCCAGCATGATGCCGACCAGATTTCCCTGCACAGATGACCCCACCAATGTGTCCTGGAGCTCCGCTTCCCCAGAGCCCCACCCTACTAGGGAAAGAGAGAGGCAGGCTGGGAGTATGAATTGACCTGTCAACTTCCATGTTCAGCGGGGAAGCAATTACAGAAGCCAGACCTTCCACCTTCTGCATCCCACAATGACCCTGGGTCCATACTCCCAGAGGGATAAAGAATAGGAAAGCTATCAGGGGAGGGGATGGGATACAGAGATCTGGTGGTGGGAACTGTGTGGAGTTGTACCCCTCTTATCCTATGGTTTTGTTAATGTCTCCTTTTTAAAAATAAATAAATAACTGAAATGTCACTTAACAGATAAAAAGTTCACCAGGTAAAGAAGACAAGAAAGGTACTTTGACTTATGTCAAAGCATAGTTGTGGGAATGATTGAGACACACAATAAACAGGGTTCTTTCTTTCTTCCTTCCTTCCTTCCTTTTTTTTTTCTATAAGGGAGCAGGTTCTTACTTTAAATTAGCTAAGACACATATTTAAAGTCAAAAGGAATTCATGACTCATGTAGTTGACAAACAGGAGTATATATGAATGAGATTCAGGGAAGACTATATACAAGTCTCCAGACCGTCTATCTTTAAGGCTCTCTCTCTCCCTCACTTTTACAGATGCTCATACTCAGACTATGTCCTCTCCTTTCTCCCCTTGTATCTGCTGTTTCACTGCATCTTTTGCTGCCCCCCTTCCTGTCATCTCTCCCCATCTCCGGCAGACATTCCCATGTGCACATACACACACACCCCAACACACACCAGTGCACTGCCTTCTTACACGGCGTGAGCTTTCTCCCAGACATCTGCCATTCACAGGAAGCAATGAATTCCTTTGACTTTGGCTGTGGTCTTGTGTAAGCTGATTTCAGCGGTGCTTCCTCTGACTTTCAGATACAACTCTGTCTTTGGCTCATGAACAAAGTCTCACGCATTCATCCTGCATTCTTGCTTCCTTGGCCCCTCTGTATGTCTTCACATACTGTCCCTTTCCCATTGTCCCTTTTCAGATCTCTGTCTGTCTGTCTGTCTGTCTTTGCAGTGGCCCTCAAACCCATGGGGTGGGGAAATGGTGGAGGTGAGGAGAGACATTGTGTTTCTCCTTTTCTCTCTCTCTCTCTCCCTCCGCCTCAGCCTCTCCCTCAGCCTCTCCCTCATATTCTCTCTCTCCCTCTCTCTCTCAGCACACATCTTCCTCCTGCCTTCCTTCCCTGCTTACCTGGATCAATGCTTCCAGAGGCGTCTCTGATGAACAGCTAAGGGGAGGTGTGATGAAGCCAGGGATAACCACAGCCCCCAGCTTTCAGCAGGGAAACTGACTCTGAGAGGTTTTTATTTCTTTGCAGCGAGAGTCAGCAGCTTACTGCCCCTACGGGGTCTCTCTGCTCTCGTTGAGTCTACAAATTAAGAGCAGCAACAGCGAGCTACCTCCCAGGCTTTGAGATACAACACAACCCTTCACACAGGCTCACAGATAATTGTTCAGTGGTGAGGGGAAGACAGTTCTAAAACTTCACTCTTCTTCTTGGAGACTCTCTTCTACCATGGCTCTACCCCTGACCATCGTGAATGCAGACGGAGGGAGGGCTCTGGTGCTTGCAAACGCTCACCATTTGGGAGGCCATTTTGAAACGGCCAAGATGATTGTGGTCTGATCTCATCAGAAGACCGGGGCCATTCTGCAGACTTTTTATTAAGAAGCATTCTATTTATTTATTTATTGAGAGGGGAGAGAGAGAAGAGAAAGGAGGGGGCAAAAGAAAGAAAGAGAGAGAGAGAGAGAGAGAGAGACCAGAACAGTGTAGTCCTGGGGACCAGTCCTGGGCCCTCAGGCATCTAAGTCCTGTGTGCTACCTGA
Source organism: Erinaceus europaeus (assembly GCF_950295315.1). Classification (NCBI taxonomy): domain Eukaryota; kingdom Metazoa; phylum Chordata; class Mammalia; order Eulipotyphla; family Erinaceidae; genus Erinaceus; species Erinaceus europaeus. The sequence goes on from NC_080176.1 coordinate 7,634,462, forward strand.
TGGATGTCCGTTCTCTAGGTGTTCTATGAATTCTTATTCAAACTGAAGCCTGAATTGTCCAGGGGAGTGGGTGTGCCCACCACTGGCCATGCGTCTGGGGCAGGTGCAGGAGTCTGAACTGGCATGTGTGTGGGGCTCTGGGTTCCCCAATGCTGCTGGTGCTGGTGCTGGTGGCTCTGAGAGGACCTATACCCAACCAACCACCTCTCTTGAAGGGGTCTGAGTGTTTGTGTGTGAGCTGTGTGTATTTGACTTTCTCCCCAACTGGGGACACTTGATTTGGATGCTCAATCTGAAAGGCTGGGAGTGAATTTCTTGTTTAAGGGAGGCTTTGCTTCTGGTGGTGAATGATCACGATGCGTCAAACCGGCTACCTGCGGAGGCTCCAGAGAACAGGAGCATCAGCTCAGCAGAGAGCTGGGAGGGGTGGCCGGATCCACCTGGGCTGCCCACACACTCACTCTGGAGAGCAGAAGCGACGCTGAGCCAGACTGACACATAAACGGGGAGGCTCCGGGGAGCAGTGCTGGGCACTGAGCAAGGGGCTTCTCCTCCCTGGGGGAGGATTCTTTGTTGGGAGGCTGAGGCCAAGGGTCTTGTCACTCCTGGGAGGGGATCACAGTCCTTGCCGCCTGGCACATCGATTTGCCCCACGGTTCAGTGTAAACCACTGAGGTTTCCACTGGGAAACAAGGGTTCAAAGGTCACCCACCACAGTCTGAGCAGCGGTGTTGCCCTCTGACGGTGTGTGTGTGTGTCTGATAGGCTCTGTCTGGCGTTTTTGTTCCTCTGAGGGGTGTTTCCAAAGAGCCTGCCTGAGGGTTTGTATGTGTGGACATGTGGGGGATGCCTGCGTGGGTGTGTGGAAATGCCTGCGCGAACCTGAAGGAAAGACTGCCTGTGCGGCTGGATGCTTCCCCCTGGCTCTGGCTGAGGCTGGGGGCGGAAAGGGCGACCGTGTTCTGAGTGGATCTGTGCCCGTGGCTTATGGACTGACTGGCCACGTGTATGTGGTGTGTGCAAGGTGTCAGATGTATGGGTGTGTGGGTGTGTCTTCACGGGACTATGTACAGGACACCGTGTCCAGATGAGAGGGGGCATACCGGGCTCAGGCGGTGCAGAGGCAATGGACAGCTGAATCGAACAGAGCAGGGGCCATTATTTATTAAGTATTTTAAGTCTACCTTTTTAAATGAGAGCTAGAGAGAGAGAGGGGGAGAGAGAGAGAGAGATGACACCAGATCCCTACTCAGCTCTGGCTGATGGTGCCTGCCGTTGGGGATTGAACCTGAGTTCCCAGAGCCTGAGGCAGGAGGGTCCTTTGCAGAACCATTGTGCTGTGTCCTTGGGTAATTCGAAAACTCTTCATCTTCAGTGTCACTTCTTTTTTCTGAATCACTATTTATGTTGGCAGGCTGGGGTTTCAGGCCTGCGTGAGCCCACCACTCCTGGCAGGCTCTGTTTTCCTCTTTCGTTGTTCTTTCAGATTTAAGATAGAGGGAAAGAGAGACACAGAGAGAAAGAGGGGGGAAGCCCTCTAATGCAATCTATACTTATAATTTGAATTCTGCCTCTATTAACTAATGTTTAACTTCCCCATGGAAGGGGCTGGTGTCTGTTTTCTTGCTTTTTTTTTTTTAATAAATCTTTTAAAAGTATTTTATTTATTTATTTCGGATAGAGACAGAGAAGTTGAAAGGGAGGGAATAGGGAGACAGAGAGACACCTGCAGCCCTACTTCACCACTTGTGAAGCTTCCCCCCCCATAGGTGAGGACCGGGGGACTTGAACCCAGGTCCTTGAGCATCATGCTGTGTGTGTCCCACTGCCCAGCCCCTAACAGTCTCTCTTTTTAATTTTTTTAAAATTTTATTTATTTTCCCTTTTGTTGCCCTTGTTGTCTTTTTATTGTTGTTGTTGACGTCGTCACTGTTGGATAGGACAGAGAGAAGTGGAGAGAGGAGGGGCAGCCAGAGAGGGGGAGAGAAAGACAGACACCTGCAGACCTGCTTCACCGCCTGTGAAGCGACTCCCCTGCAGGTGGGGAGCCGGGGGCTCGAACCGGGACCTTTACGCCAGTCCTTGCGCTTTGCCCCGTGTGTGCTTAACCCACTGCGCTACCGCCCGACTCCTCCAATGTCTCTTTTCATCATCACTGTATCACCAGAGCCCAGAATGGTGGCGGCACATAGTAGGTCATCAACCAACTGAGCAAATAATGGAAGATTCGCGGCATCTCGTCTTCACCCACAGAGACATGATGGCCTGGCTCTTCTTACTGACTCACCACCATCACTGCAGGCGGCACGCAGTAGGTACTCAAGAGACCTAAGCAGAGGGGATGATTGTGTTATTTTTTTTCTTTTTTTTTTCCTGCCAGACCTAGCCAAGTGGGTATCTGCACCTAGAGTCCCCAAGAAATGAGACCATGTATCAGCCACCCTCCAGTGCCCACCTCGGAGCCTAAGTGACATTATTAAGGAAACGGGCTTCACTTCAACACTGAGCTGCACAGATTGTCAACAGCCGGGGGTGACGTGGGGGGGAGAAAACTGAAATGCACCTTGGCTATTTTTGCATCCAGGGAAGTGTACCGATTTTTTTTTTAAATAATAAAACCTGAAAAACAAAAGCAAGCAGCTTAAGAAATGAGCTCTAGCTCTTGTCAAGAGCAGCGGTTTTTTTTTTTTTTTGAACCAATAGCAAACACGTCCCCTCTCCAACTCCCCTCCCCCATGCGGTAAAAGTCTCCAAATGTGAAACTCTCAGAGCTTGAAAAGGTCTCTCCCTCACCAGTGAAGATGCTTCCAGTAACACCCAGAAACAAGACTCATTAAAAGCTATCTTTAGCGTTATCAGCAGTTTTGTCATCCTGTGTCCTTCAGAGAGTGCAGCACAGGCCTCCGCTCTGAGAATCACAAAAGGGTGTGTGTGTGTCTGTGTCTCTATGTGTATCTCTGTGTGTCTGTCTCTCTGTGTCTCTCTGTGTATGTCTGTGTCTGTGTCTCTGTGTGTGTGTCTGTATCTCTGTGTGTATCTCTGTGTGTCTGTGTCTCTGTCTCTCTCTGTGTCTCTCTGTGTATGTCTGTGTCTCTGTGTGTGTCTCTGTGTGTGTCTCTCTGTGTGTGTCTCTATGTGTGTCTGTGTGTGTGTCTCTATGTGTGTCTCTGTGTTTTTGTGTGTGAGTGTGTGTGTCTCTGGTGTCTCTCTGTGTGTCTCTGTGTGTCTGTGTCTCTCTGTGTGTCTGTGTCTGTGTGTTTGTGTGTAAGTATGTGTGTCTCTGTGTGTGTGTGTCTCTGTGTGTGTGTCTGTGTGTGTGTGTGTGTGTGTGTGTGTGTATGTGTGTCTGTGTGCTGCAGCCCTTGGGAATTGCCTGCCTGTGAGGACAGAATGAAAGAAGGGGTGTGGTGGGAGGGGGAAGGAGAAAGGAGGACCCTGGGAATTTTAAAGACAGAGTCAAAGGAGGAGCAGCAGGTCTTTAGGGAGAGAAATGCTAGTAACGTGTCGGGGAAAGCATTTCTTGAAGTCAAAGAGTTCTGCGTCTCCTCCAGGTGTGGAGAGGTGACACCTGCCAAGCCCCAGCAAATTTCAGGAAAGAACTGAAAACGGGGGGTAAGGGGTGGCCATCTGGACCGTGGGGACAGGTGGGACAGGTGGACAGCCCCTAGCAATATGGGGTGAGGGCCTGGTTAGCATTTGCCGAGTCATTTTTCTTTGCCAAGAAAGAATGAACCCACCGCTAAAACACATGTCCACAGGGAGTGGTGACTTTGCCTTCCTAGCAAAAGAGATTGGGGTGGCAGAGGGTCCCCTGAGTTGAGCAGGGGCTGGAGAGGAAGGACTCAGGCTGGCTGAATTGCTTCAGGACCTCGTCACAGAATCGCCTTCAAGGCGGAGGACTTGGTCATCACAGGAAAAGGCGGAGCAGGGCCAGATGGTGGTGGGATTTGGAGGAATCTTGTGACGTGAGATCAGCCAGAAAGAGAAGGATGAAGATGAGAAGATTTCACTCACAAACAGAAGTTGAGAAAGAAGATCAGAAGGGGAAATACAAAGCAGAAGTTGGACTGGAGTTGGTGAACTGTCTCCTGCCCCCTCAGCTGTTTCTTTGGCTCCAGCTGCCACCATCACTCAGCCAGTCCCAACTCGACTCCGTGTGTCAAAGTCCCGCGAGGGAACTGTGAGTCTGCACCCGTGAGGGCAGGAGAATTCTCTGCTTAGCCAAAGGTTCTGTCTTTAAACAATGAGAGAGTTGGGTGTGGGCGTCCTGGGGAACAGCAGGTGTGTGTCTGTCCCCGGCTCTGTTGGTACACGATGGGCCAAAGCCACCTGCTCTGGGACCCAGGATTCCTGCGTCATCAAAATGAGCAGCTGGTCTTATTAGAGACGCACAGAGAGAAACAGAGAGGGGAGGGGCAGATGGAGAGGGAGGGAGGCAGAGAGACACCTGCAGACTTGCTTCACCGGCTCGTGATGCGTCCTCCCTGCAGGTGGGGAGCCAGGGCTCGAACCCGGTTCCTTGTGCATGGTAATGTGTGTCCTCAGTGGGCTGCATGGCCACCAGGCTCCCGTGAGTGTCAGCTTTTATCTGTAAGGCTGGGCTAGATGCTCCTGGCTACCCCTCCAGTCACTGAGAAGACCGAGAAGGACACACAGGTGACTGGGCCACCACAGTCTCTGGCTCTCCATAAGGTCTCATAGTCCTTCTCCTCTCCGCCGTTTAAATTTCCAGAATCCTGCCTCAAACCCAGTCTCCTCACTTTTTCTTCCACTGTGACATGCACAGCTAAGAGTTTCATTTTTAAAGGAGTCTTTCCTACTTCTCTTAAGGCAAGCCAAAATGACTGTATCAGGCTCTGCACCATAAGGCATATTCACACACACACACACACACACACACACACACACACACACACACACACACACACACGGATTTAAATAGATCTTCTCTTTTCTCTTCGTTATACATCTTATAAGGTGAGGTGGGCATATAGCATAATGGTTCTGCAAAAAGACTCTCAAGCCTGAGGCTTCAAAGTCCCAGGTTCAATCTCCTGCATCACCATAAGCCAGAGCTGAGCAGTGCTCTGGTTAAAAAAAAAAAGGACATTATGTATCTTACAAAGTTATTATTATGATGGTAGTTATTATTATTATTTTCTTTCAGGGTTGCTTTTGGGGGCTTAGAGCCAGCACTGTGAATTCACTGCTTCTAGTGGACATTTTTTTTTTTACATTTTGTTGACTAGGACAGAGAGATGAGAGGGCAGGGGAGATAAGGAGAGAGAAAGACAGACACTTGCAGGCCTGTTTCACTGCTTGTGAAGCGACCCCCCTTGCAGGTGGGCAGTGAACCCCAATCCTTGTGCAAACTCCTGTACATAGTGCCACGTGTACTTAGCCCGCTGCACCACTGCCAGGTCCCACAAAGGTTATTTTTACTGTGTCCTTTTACTAAAGCTACACAGCTAGACACACAGAGGCTCAGAGGTGTTAAGTCATTTGCCAGAGATTAAACAGCTCTGATTTTTGTAGTATCTGTAATCGCAGGGGTTGTGAACTAAATCTCCTCAATCTCTCCTTCTTGCCTTGATACCTTCTGGCACGAGGCCTCCACCTACAGAATTTTGCCCCAAATATGTCTGCATTTCTCTCAATAAACATCTGGCAATATTCACAGTTAGGAAGTATTTCTTGGTGCTTTGATTTGATTTTTTTTTTAAATGCATTCACAGACAGGATCTCATGTGAGTTTTGCAATAACTGTCTACCTGAACAGAGAGGTTCATTTGTGCTCTATTATTTTGTTTTCCACAAAAGGGAATAAAGGCCTCAAGCGAGCAGGTGGTCAGCCTGGGGTCCCAGAGATACGCAGAGAACAGAAGCCAGACCTCTCCAATGAGCCCGGGATTCCTTTCTTGCAGATTCGAAATTAGGAGGCCACCTGTGATCCGGTAATCGTGTGTAAGTCATCACAATTAGAGAAAATAATATTACGTTTCCAAATGCATCCTCAGAAAGACAAAACTCTCGGCATTTTGATGTAGCCAAGTTCTCTCCTAGCTGGTTTTTTGTTTGTTTTGTTTTGTTTTGTTTTTTGTGCTGTGAAGAAAATGCGAAAAGGAAACAGTCTGTGAGAGAAAATGACCCCAGAGGGGATACCAATGAACTCTTTGCCTAAAAATAAACTCAATTTGGCAAGTGCCATCTGCTGTTTCTTACAAGGTGGCTGGGGAAAGCTCAGAGCAGAAGCCTAGGGGATCTGTTCAAGCTCACTTTTTCCCTCCCAAACTGTGCTCTCCCTCTCAGTTTTTAAATCAACACCGAGGGACGATTAACACACAGGAGAATGTACATATCTTTAAACATGCAGCCTTAAGAGTTTGTTGGGTCCACAGACCCGTGTAACCACTGTTGCAGTGAACATAAAGAAAGAACGCTTTGTGTGGTCCGGGCGGTGGCGCAGTGGATGAGACACTGGCCTCTCAAGCATGAGGTCCTGAGTTCGGTCCCCGGCAGCACATGTACCAGAGTGATGACTGGTTCTTTTTTCTCTCTCCTCCTTTCTCATTAATAAATAAAATATTTTTTAAAGGGGAAAGAAAGAAAGAAAGAAAGGAAGGAAGAAATAAATAAAGAGAGAAAGAAAGAGAGAGAGAAAGAAAGAAAGAAAGACAAGAAGAACGCTTTTGTCCCCTGGGTTAATGGGCCTATGAGCCTTTGCAAGTCACTCTCCCCAACTTTACATCTGAAGCCACCACTGATTTGACATCTGTCCTCTAGGTGAGTTATGCCTGATAGTCAGTATGTGAAATCATATATATATATATATGTGTGTGTGTGCATATATACTTGCAACAGACTTCTTGAGTTTGTACTTTTTTGTTGTTGCTGAGTTTTGGTTTTTTAATCTTTTTTCCCCTTTTGTTGCCCTTGTTGTTTTATCGTTGTTGTGGTTATTATTATTGTTGTTGTTGATGATGTCGTTGTTGTTGGCTAGGACAGAGAGAAATGGAGAGAGGGAGGGGAAGACAGAGAGGGGGAGAGAAAGACAGACACCTGCAGACCTGCTTCACCACCTGTGAAGCGACTCCCCTGCAGGTGGGGAGCTGGGGGCTCGAACCGGGATCACTACACCGGTCCCTGAGCTTTGCACCATGTGTGCTTAACCTGCTGCACCACCGCCCGGTCCCCTGGTCTAAGATTTTTTTTTTACTTTCCCTTTTGTTGCCCTTGTTGTTTTTCATTGCTGTTGTAGTTATTATTGTTGTTGTTATTGCTGTCATTGTTGTTGGATAGGACAGACAGAAATGGAGAGAGGAGGGGAAGACAGAGAGGGGGAGAGAAAGACAGACACCTGCAGACCTGCTTCACCACCTGTGATGCGACTCCCCTGCAGGTGGGGAGCCGGGGGCTCGAACTGGGATCCTTGCTTTGGTCTTTGTGCTTTGCGCCACGTGTGCTTAACCCACTGCACTCCCACCCAACTCCCCCCCGGTCTAAGATTTTAAGAGAGTCAACATATCAAAGACTCAGCCTATGTATTAAAAAGACTCAGTCTATGATTTTAAAAGTTTGAGGCATTCCATCAATTTTTCCCCTCTCATATTATCAAGGCTTTATTTCTTAGTAGAGGTCTGGCACCTAATAGCCAACAGGACAGAGTGTAAATATTATTTTGAAGATAGGAAGAAGTATCACGAGGGCAAAAGGCATACCCCTTGAGTGCTTCGGCCTGGCCTTCCCAACTTGGGGTTTCCACCCGAGTCAACCTCACACTGACACCGTCCCAGGACCGGGCTCCACAGGATGTTCTGGAGCTCTTCAGGAAGATGAGCTTGCCTTGTCTGATTTAGATGAAACCCCCCTGCCCCCTCACACCCAAGAATATTGCATCTAAAGACTTCGGCCGATGTAGTCGCCAACTCCATGGCTCCACCACCACCAGCACCGTGACTGCGGGCGTCTCTGCCGGTCCTGTGAGCACAGCTACTGCTGCAGCTACAACCAGAATCACGTCCTCACCACCGACGTCCCTGCCTTCACCGGCATGCAGACAACTCCCGCGGCTGTGCCCTCCTCCACTCTGCTCTGTCACCTTTGTGACACTGGAAAGCCGACCATCTAACAGCCCCCCTGGAAGGACAGAATCATCACTAACTCCGTCACCATTCCCGCTATCCATTACTCTCACTTGTTTCATTCTTTAAACAAGCACTGATCACCAGTGGAATCTGGTCAGGCATCAGAGCTGACTTCTGTCTCCCAGTAAAGACAGACAGTTAACGCAGATATTTTTGGGGTAGCCAGATGAATGTTGACATACAGAGAGTATAGTTGCTGTGACAAGGCGTGGGGACAAGTATGACCCAGGTGAATCGGGGATGATTTCTGGGCAGAAAGGATTCAAGTTGGTGCCGGGGTGGGGGTGGGGGTGGGGGTTAGCTGGATGGACATGGGATGCCAACAGGGAATCTCAAGTTGAGGATACTGGAATTCGCAAAGCAAGTCAAAACCAAATTGCATACAGATGGTATTTCTGGCTCATTAGTAACAAAGTGAATTAACAGAAAGTGTCATAGTCGCCGATCAGGCTGGGAGAGGCTGTTTACATACGGATGCCTGGTTTTATTAGGAGTGTCACCTCAGTGTCACCCTTCTCTTAGACTGTAGGACATGCGAAACTTACGTTAACACTCTTGAAGGCCATGTAGAAATATACCAAGGGTTATTATTTCTTTCTCAAAATGTTCTAACTGCTGAAATTACATTTTAGAAATTTCTCTTGTATGACAAGATACACATACACAGAGATAAGAATGTGGCCAAAAGTTTTGGGCAGTAATGTGACACATATATAGATAAATGAATATTGACTGCTCATATTAAATGATTTTCTTTTCTTTATTTTTCTTTTCTTTTCTTTCTTTTTTTTTTTTACACTGGGGTTATCACTCGGGCTAGGTGTCTATACAATGAATCCTGGTGACCATTTATTTTCTTTCTTTCTTTCTTCCTTCCTTCCTTCCTTTCTCCTTTCTTTCTTTCCCTTCCTTCCACTCCTCCCTCCCTTCTTTCCTCCCTTCCTTCTTTCCTCCCTTTTGTTGGCTAGTGACAGAGAATAATGGAGAGGAAGTGGGGAGTATAGAGGGAGAGAGACAGATCGACACCCTTGCAGCACTGCTCCACTGCTCGTGAAGCTTCTCCCTGTGGGTGAGGACCACAAGTTTGAACCCGGGCCTTCCTTCCTTCATGGTAGCACCTGCACTGGACTGGCTGTGCCAACACTTGACCCCTAGTGATGATTTTATGTGGCATCTGCTATCACAGGAAATTGTGTTTGATTTAATGTGAAGTGACTCAGAACAGGGCATGGATCGATAGTCTCTGGGTCAGGCCAGGCCATGGCAGGCCAAGTTAATGAGACTTAAATCTTGGTTGTTTAATACAGCAAAGATTTATATCTTACTTTTTGCTTGCCTTTGAGAGTGAGAGCTGAACAAGACACCACTCACGGTGTCAACATGCAGGCTGCCACCCCAGGGGCAGAACCCCTAGGACCTCATGCCTGCAAGGAATGTGCCCTATGGCAAAGCTACCTTCCTGGGCACCATTTTTTTTTTCATTTAAAAAATTATTAGTGATTTAATATTGATTTGCAAAATGACAAGGTAACAAGGGTACAATTCCACACTGTTCTCACCATCAGAGTTCTAAATCCCCAGTCCCTCCACTGGAAGCTACAGCAGTTCGCCTAAGGTTGCAGATATGGGTTGATTATTCTTTCTACAACTATCTGTCTGTTTGTATATGTTTGCCCATTTCCCCCCCCCCCTTCCTTTCTAAGTCACACGTACACGTAATACTATTTGCAAATGTCCCTCCCTTTTTTTCCCCTTCTCTTTCTGGGTCCTGATGGAGTTGGAGATCAGAGCCCTCTGGTCATCCTCCCCTAACATTTATCCCCCGCTGAGAGTATGGACCATAACTCTTTTTGGGGTGTAGAAGGTGGGAGTCCTGGCTTCTGTAATTGCTTCTCCACTGGACCTGGGTGTTGGCAGGTGGATCCACACCCCTGGCCTGTTTCTGTCTTTCCCTAGTGGGTCAGGGCTCTGGGGAAGTGAGATCCTGGGACACAATGATGAGGTCTGCCTGGGCACCGTTTCTTACTCTATCCCAGTTGAGTGTCACCCACACAGCTCTCCTATGTGACTCTCCTTGGACTCAACAGAGACTCAGGGACATTTCCACCAAAGACACACGAAGTTGCAACAAGGTGTGACCGACTGATGGGGGGATTTGCTGCTGAGCCTGAGGACACGTGTCTCGTTTCTACCCTGTTCTTTGGACCGGACCAGCCTTGTGTGCCAAATTCACTTCACTGGAGGTGGAGAGGACCAGATGGGTAGCCCCTGAGCATCAGCCCTCTTTGACATACTAAGATGCCATTTATAGAACGCCAATCTGCACATTTATTGCTGTTTCTGTCTATCACCAGTCCAGCCACTCACGTCGCCACCAGCCCCCCTCTCACTCATCAAGTCATATTTAAGACGAAGTTGGACAGAATACACAGGGGTGCTGATGGCGATTAGATACAGACGTGATGTGTGGCTTTTTCCTTATCTCACTCTCAATTTTCTAAATTTATTACATTGCAGGTGCACTTCTATAATCAGTAAAACACACACACACACACACACACACACACAAAGTTGTTCCATTTAATGTTAGAAAGGGAAAGCCAACACACTCCGGTGCTCCCCTTGATTGAGAGGGAGGCTAATCTGAACGAGCAGCATCCTGAGTTATGGACTGCTTGCTAAGAGACACGGCTCTATTCCGTTTAACTACCATCGTGGCCCTGCTTTAATGAACAGGTAGGCATGATTTATAATTAGCCTCATAATTGTTTGTATCTAATTGAATACTTCAAAAGTGCCTTGAGAACTTTCTGAACGTGCTTTCTAATGCCAACTCAATTTCTCTTTTAGTGTGGCGTGCATTCCTGGGTGGGTAGGTTCCAAATGCACGAGGTTTCACTGCAGACACCTCAAAGTAAATGGGAGCTCAGACTCTGACAGAGCGGCGCTGGCCAACAGCAGTTACTTCCTGGCATCTAGCAAGGAAGACACTGAGATAGGCCCCCAAATAATAATATAATTTGTACCACAAAGAGATGCATGGGGGGATTTTTCTTTAACCTGTAGACACTAAAGTTTAGATGCTAACCACTGGCCACCAGGCAGATTCAGAGACTCCATTTGCTCATTCAACCAATCTAGGAATAATTCCTGGATTTGAATGTGTTCGACTTCCTTTTATGCATCCTATCAGAGACCTCTTCCCATCTCTCTCCGTATTGCTCTCTGGTAACCAGAGCTCAGCCCGGTCAACACGATTCCCGCCAGCCCAAGGTCTTCTGCACAGACTCTACTCTCCTTCATTGAGCTTCTTGTCTTCACTGAACCTCTTAATTCTTACCAGCAGTTCAGAGCTCAGATTTCCCAGGTAGAATCCTCTCTGTGACAGAAATCCCCATGTTGGGGGCTGGGTGGTAGCACAGCGGATTAAGCGACATGTTGCAAGGATGTAAGGATCCCAGTTTGATCCCTCTGGCTCTCCACCTGCAGGGGAGTCACTTCACAAGCGGTGAAGCAAGTCTGCAGGTGTCTATCTTTCTCTGTCCCTCTCTGTCTTCCCCTCTTCTCTCGATTTCTCTCTGTCCTATCCAACAACAGCAGCCATAAAAACAGTAACAAAAACAACAACAACAAGGGAAACAAAATGGGAAAATTGGCCTCCAGGAACAGTAGATTCATAATGCAGGCACTGAGCCCCAGTGATAAACCTGGAGGAATAAAAAAAAAGAAAGAAAGAAAGAAACCCTCATGTCCTTCAAAATATACCTCTCCTTCCAGACTCCCCAGAGGATTAATTAACTTCACAATTTGCTACTAGGTATCTTTAGTTGTGCCTGTTGCCCTAATTCAAGTACTAATTCCATGGAGATATTGTCACACAGCATTTTTCCCATCTTTATTTCCCCGGGGCAAACCACTGGGCTTTTTTAAAAAAATAAATTTAAAAAAATATTTTATTTATTTTCTCTTTTGTTGTACTTGTTGTTTTTCATAGTTGTTGTCGTTGTTGGATAGGACAGAGAGAAATGGAGAGCAGAGGGGAAGACAGAGAGGGGGAGAGAAAGACAGACACCTGCAGACCTGCTTCACCGCTTGTGAAGCGACTCTCCTGCAGGTGGGGAGCCGGGGCTCAAACCAGGATCCTTGCCAGTCCTTCCACTTTGCACCATGTGCTCTTAACCCGCTGGGCTACTGCCTGACTCCCACCACTGGGCTTTTGACGCTCAATATCTACGTTGTGAAATTGTGGGAGATGGAAGGACTTCATGAGGGGACTGGAACAGAGAGGAACAGTAATTCACAGCAGTCTGTCACCTTATTGAGATTTATACCATTAAAATGGAAAATCAAATATATGCGATTCATGTCACTGAAGAACGCCCGAGAAGTCTAATGGAGATATCCGCCTTTTATTCAGGGGCTGTGTCCAGTGATGCCTTATGGATATGATACCTCATATCCCTGGGTTGCGTTTACTCTCCTTATCGTGAAAACTGAAGGCTGAGGGAGTTAAATAGCTTTGGGTGGGCTTACAAAAGTTTTTAAGTACGAAAACACCTAAAATGCATTGGGAATAATGTACTAGAGAACCAGGAGCTAAGGCATCACTGAGTGACAGAGTGAGGACTCAAAATCAGGACAGACTTCCCGACTGTAAACATTCCCAGCTAAAGCACCCCTGTACTAACTTGCCTCCTTGGACTCAAATGGAGATGACAGGATACATTGCCAGGAGAGACTAGGGAGGGGTGGCGAGCCCATGAGAGTTCAGAGGATGGGGAGAAGAATTTTCACAGGGGAGTCAGGGGTAGAGTGAATGTGTGTGTGTGTGTGTGTGTGTGTGTGTGTGTGTGTGTGTGTGTGTGTGTGAATGACATCACCCTGAGGAGGTGCTTCAGAGAAAGGGATGTAGAAAAGCAGGGACTTGGAGCACATGGCTCTCTTTGGCTGCTGCTGCTTCTGGTCAGAAGCTTCTTCCGGTCAGGTATTCGCCATGGCTGCTTCTCCTGGGAAATGAGCACGTGTGACTCTGCTAGCCGGTAAACTTTTAGACCCCTCTACAGCCATGAGCAACCTTTCCCAGAGCTTATAATTATTTATCTTCTGGGACTAAACTTTGTTAACCATATTCAGACTTTATAGGCCTAGCGTACGCTTAACCCTTGATGATAATTGCTTATTTTGCCTTTTACCTGTTTCACCCTAATAAACCGTATATTGATTAAGTCAGTTCCCAGCTCCTGCTGTGAATTCTTCTATACACACCCCAAGCAGCCCCAAACCCCCCCCCCAAAACCTCTTTTTAAGTTAATTTACAACATTAACCAAGCCCATGTTCATTCTTGTGGAAACTTAAAATGCAAGGTACAGAGAGTCGACAGTTTGTAGATGGCACCTTCTAGAGAGAAACAGAAGCAGCAAGGTGGACAAAGGAGGGGGATCCGCCAGGAGATAGGAGCGAAGTGCTCAACTTGGGAGGTGGCCTGTGAAGAGAGATAAGGAGGAAAGATGCCAGGGAACACAGGCTCAGGACAAGGTCGGGATGAACACACTTCCTTTGTCACCAAAACGACACAGACCTAGAGCAGCGAGTGTTTAAGGCTAGCGTCCAGAGTTCACAATCACCAAGATTTTTGCCGCCATGAGGTCGACCAGATGCCTTGGATGTTACAGAGAGGCTGAGTTCTGGAAACACCCAGACACTTTGGGGTTCCTCATTTGTTGTCTCCCTCCCCTCCCACCAAAAGTTCACATGTAAAGCAAGAAATAAAATTCTGATAGATTGTGGAGATTAGAAACTGCACCCCTACTACATCACGGGCTAATAATAGTAAATAAATAAGAGGGAAAAAAAGTCTACAAACCTTCCTGGGTTAAATCAAACTCTCAGCTGTTCAGGGAGCCTCTCTGGAAGTGAGCAGCAGGTAAGACGTCCTCTTCATCAGGACAACGAAGTCCACAGCACCTGCAGTCTCTGCTGAGGAAAGAAAGGAGCATCGTGAATGAATCCAGCACTAGTCCTTAGAGCTCTCACCTAGCCTGACATCTGTCACGTCTGTTCACAGCTCACTGGCCAGAGGGAGAAGCTCAGGCTCAGCAACTTACAAAAGGCAGGAGAGGGAGTCGGGCGGTAGCGCAGCGGGTTAAGCGAACATGGCGCAAAGTGCAAGGACCGGCATAAGGATCCTGGTTCGATCCCCCGGCTCCCCACCTGCAGGGGAGTCGCTTCACAAGCGGTGAAGCAGGTCTGCAGGTGTCTGTCTTTCTCTCCCTCTCTCTGTCTTCCCCTCCTCTCTCCATTTCTCTCTGTCCTATCCAACAACAACAACAACAATAATAACTACAACAATAAAACAACAAGGGAAACAAAAGAGAATAAATATATATTTAAATAAAATAAAATAAAATAAACAAAAGGCAGGAGAGTCCAACAATTCTTTGTATTAAAAAAAAAAATGGAAAGTTGGCCATCTTTGGCTGAATGCCATTGGATGGCAACCCAAACTCTTGTCAGCTGTGTGACCTGGAGCAAGTCCTTTTTTTTTTTTTTAACTTCTACATATCTTGGCATTCTCATCTTCAGAATGGAGGTGATTGTAATACCTAAAGATTCTGCTGAGAAACCAATATAAGCCTACCACACTCCATGACTCACCACCTTTTCCTCAGTCAGTACTGATTCTCATGGAACCATGATGCATCATCTTTTCCCCTTCATGGAACCATGACTCATCACCTTTTCCCCAGTCAGTGTTGATTCTCATGGAACCATGACTCATCATCTTTTCCCCAGTCCGTACTGATTCTAGTAGAACTAGGGATTGGTCAGTCACTATTCCTTCCACCCTAAACCAGTAATGACGCGTCTCCCTGGGACCTGACTCAGTCGAGTTCTGAGGATCCTTCACACCCTCAAGCATGACGTCTGCATGTGCCAGGAGTGCGGTGGCTACTGTGGACGCCTTCAGGTGAGTGACTTCAGAAATGCCGGCCTGCCTTATCCCAGACAGAGACAGAGACAGAGAGAAGGAGAGAGCAGACAGCAGCTTCCTGCAGTGCGGCAGGGCCCTGACTTGAACCTGGGTTGTGTAGAGGATGCGGTAGGCACACCATCCAAGGCTGAGATACTTTGGTAGGCCACGTCTAACTTTTTCTTTTTTTTTTTCAGGTGTGCCAAATCCAAACTTCTTGATGACAAGGATGGGGGGTAAAGAAGATGCAGAAGTGACACTCAGGTGCAGAGACCGTGAGCGCGAGGGTGAGGTGTCCCACCAGGGCCACAGGACAGAATGTGCCCTACCACTAGTTTTGTTTTTTTTTCAAATAAACTTTTATTTACTTATTATTGGATAGATACAAAAGAAATTGAGAGAGGGGACAGAGAGGGAGACAGAAGGACACCTGTGGCCCAGCTTTACCACGTGTGAAGCTTTCCCCCTGCAGGTAAGGATGGGGGTGGGGGGCTTGAACTTGGGTCCTTGTGCACTGTAATGTGTGCACTCAGCCAGGTGCACCACCGCCTGCCACCACCACTCCCGACACACACATAACTAGTTTTTTTTATTGGACATTTGCTGCCCTAAAGAAAGAGTAACGGGGGTTGAGCGGTAGTACAGCTGGTTAAGCATATGTGGCACAGAGCGCAAGGACTGCCCTTGTTGTTGTATTGTTGTAGTTATTATTGTTGTTGTCGTTGTTGGATAGGACAGAGAGAAATGGAGAGAGGAGGGGAAGACAGAGAGGAGGAGAGAAAGATAGACACCTGCAGACCTGCTTCACTGCCTGTGAAGCGACTCCCCTGCAGGTGGGGAGCCGGGGTTCGAACCGGGATCCTTATGCCGGTCCTTGTGCTTTGTGCCACCTGCGCTTAACCCGCTGCGCTACAGCCAGACTCCCAAAAGGGGACACTTCTACCATGATGGTGCTCTCTAGTTTGTATGCAAGCATCTTTCAGAACCGATCATTGTGGAGAGGACGACGTCGTGATTCGCTAATTGTTCCAGTTCGACCACTGATGGAGTCGGTTCCATTTGAACTAGTTAAACTGCAAACACAAAGTGAGTTGAATATGCCCATCTGAAGAGATCGGTTCCACCTATGTTCATAGCAGCACAAGCTATAGTAACCCGAACTTGGAAGCAACGCCAAGTATCCAAAAACAGATGAGTGGCAAAGAAAATTGGGGTGTATATACACGGTGGAATACTACTCAGCTGTTAAGAATGATGAAGTCACCTTTTTTGCCTCCTCCTGGATGGAGCTTGAAGAGATTTTGGTAAATGATACAAGTCAGGAAGAGAAGAGTGAATCCCGAATCCTCTCACCATAGTTGGAACTTAAGAAACAAGGACAGAACGGGAAAGACAGAAAGTGAAATTTGGACTGGGTTTGGTGTGCTGTACTCAAGCAAAGGACTCTGGGAAAAGTGGAAGGGGGGGCTCATTGAAGGTCCTGATGCATGATGGTGGAAAAGGAAGGACTTAAGTTGGGGGTGAGAGTATTTTGCAGACATGTGACATGGAGGAGATGAGAAATTGTGCCCATGTATAACATGCAGACCATTACCCCCACCCATAAGGTGGTCTAAAAATAGAAATTCCCTAAGGCGTTAATGATGCTCAAGATGGCGGCCAAGGGGGGGGCAGGCAGTCAAGATCAGACCTTTTTTGGATTCCCAGAACACCTGACAGAGAGCTTGAGTCTAGCTCATTCCTTGCATGTTCTCCTTACCTAAGACACTGTCTCCTGCCCGGCTCTTGGTTCATGTGCCAGAATCAAGACAGCAAATGTGTGGTACGGACAGCCATCATTTTGGAGTGCGGCTGAAGAGGCAGAGTTCAGTCTTACTTGGGAGATGAGACTTAAAATATCCCCCACAGAATGAGAGAGTTTTTCCCCCTTTCTTTCCAGTTGGACTATGCCATGACACAAACCACAGTGCGTGCACTCTGGAGTTAGATAATAAGGATCTTATTCGGAACCATGCCCTCTCATTTGACAAACTCACACAAGGTCCACTTGAAATATCACCTGCTTTCTGAGGTCCCCCCCCATGAGTAATTAGTTGTCTCCCTTTGCCTCGCTCCCAGAATGCATTGCTCACAGTCATTAGAGCGCTTGAGCTCTCTGAGGTCAAGTTTTCTCATTCAGTCTGGTATCTTCAGCTCTGGAGGTGGGCACTTGATTAAAAAAAAAGTGTGATGGGTGAACAAATTGATTCTTTATGCAAACTGGGTTGGAAGGAACATTGGGGAGATGATAAAACCGTTGCTGACAGAGGCAGACGCCGGGGCGGGGGGATGTCTCATACAAAGACTCACAGGGGATTCTGAGCTGTGTGAAAATGAGGGGGTTCCTCCTTCCAACACACAGTTCCTGCTTAAAAAATATTTATGTATTTATTTCCTTTTATTGCATTGCAATTATTATTGTTGCTGTTACTGATGTCTTCACTGTTGGATAGGACAGAGAGAAATGGAGAGAGGCGGGGGAGACTGAGAAGGGGAGAGAAAGACAGACACCTGCAGACCTGCTTCACCACCTGTGAAGCGACTCCACTGCAGGTGGGGAGCCGGGGGCTCGAACCAGGATCCTTCCAGTCCTTGCACTTTGTGCCACCTGCGCTCAACCTGCTGCGCTACCACCCGACTCCCTGTTCCACTTTCTGGTTTCGTTCTACAGGGTGGCGCTCACTCAGTCTCCGGGAGTCTGCATGCTTTCTGTCACTCACTGCTGCCAGGAAGCTGTATTGTTCCCAAATGAATGATAAGGTGCCAGTCCCTGTTCGGGCGCCATTATGTCGGGCTAGCTTTGTGGGCGGGAGAGAGAGACGACCAGAGACTCATGGCTGAGTGGTACGCAGTTCAGTCTTAATTCATGTGGAACACAGCTCAATCTAAACTATCTCTAATCACAATCTTGTCCTTATATATCCTGAGGCGGAAGATTCAGGTTGGAAGAGGATGTACATAGGATAGGGGGTGGGGAGAAGGAAAAAGCTTGCAAAACAGTGAGGATTAAACCAATGCCCCGGAGGCAGGGCGGTGCTCAGTTAACAGTGGTTATGTAAATAGAATAGAGTGTTAAACAGGGGGGATTAAACCAATGAAACAGAAGGGGTCTTAGAAGCAGAATTTAGAAGCAGACCAACAATAGGGCAGTAGAGAAGGGATGGTCTGAATGAGAAGAAGGTACAAGGCCAGGAAGAGAATCGCTCAGCTGTGTCCCTCCCAGCCCCCCACCACTTGCCGCTTGAGCAGATGACTCCAGACTCTGGTTCTCTAACTGATTTCGGAGAAACTGGGAAGCATCTGGAGCCCAGCCTGCCCGGTGGAATGCTTATTCTTTTCTGTCTCACTGCTTCCCCCAGGCAGAAGGCCTGGAACCCAAAACAGAAACACTTAAGAAGTGTTAAGTGATGTGATGCCACCCATAGCCTGGATACCCACTTCCGGCTGCTAGAGGAAGCTTTAAGAAGGTCACATCACTGATTCTATGTTGGCGATGGAAGTGCGCCCATCACCTGCATCAGTCATACAGTCCCCAACAATTCCCATCCTAGGACTGAGGGACAGAGGGCAAAGACATAAGAGGACACATGACAAAGTGTCTTTCACACTGAAACTACCCATGGATTGCCTTTATTTTCTTCCCAAGTAACCAATAACCAAGACAGGATCTATTCTTTTTTTTTTTTTTTTTTTTTTACCTCCAGGGTTATTGGTGGGGCTTGGTACCTGCACAATGAATCCACTCCTCCTGGAGGGCATTTTCCTCATTTTTGTTGCCCTTGTTATTATTATTGTTGGTCAGGATGGAGAGAAATCCAGAGAAGGGGGAGAGAAAGATAGACACCTGCAGACCTGCTTCACCACCTGTGAAGTGACTCCTCTGCAGGTGGAGAGCTGGGGCCTCAAACCGGGATCCTTATGCCCGTCTGTGCGCTTCATGCCATGCGCACATACCCCGCTGTGCTACTGCCTGGCCCCCCATTCATTCTTGATCATAATATACCACCTGCCATATGTATATTATATAAAATCTCACTGGATCCTCAGGACAATCTCACAGTATAAGTACTATAATTATCCCTCACTTGTCAACAAGGTGAGATGAGTTTTACTAAGCTATGGCAGCTTGTCGGGGAACATCGTTTAGAAACCAGGAAGATGGAAGTCAGAAGTCGGGCAGTAACACAGTGGGTTAAGTGCACATGACGCAAAGCACAAGGACCGGAAGAAGGATCCGGGTTCGAGCCCCTGGCTCCCCACCTGCAGGGGAGTCGCTTCACAAGCGGTGAAGCAGGTCTGCAGGTGTCTATCTTTCTCTCCCCCTCTGTCTTCCCCTCCTCTCTCCATTTCTCTCTGTCCTATCTAATAACAATGACATCAATAACAACAACAGTAACTACAACAACAATGAAAACACAACAAGGGCAACAAAAAGGAAAAAAATATATATATATATGAAACCAAGAAGACTCTGCAGGTGTTTCTCTTCCTCTCTCCCTCTTGATCTCCCCCTGCCCTCTCAATTTCTCTCTGTCTTATCTAATAGAAATGGAGAAAATGGCCTCTAGGAGCAGTGGATTCATAGTGCAAGTACTGAGTCCCAGTGATAACCCTGGAGGCAAAATAACAACAACAACAACAACTGTACAGGCCAAGTCAGAAAGCTAATGAAGGCTGCTGAAGGGCATGTATGAGTCCGTCAGATATATATATTTTAACCAGAGCACTGCTCAGCTCTGGTTTATGGTGATGTAGCGGACTGAACCTGAGACTTTAGAGCCTCAGGTACGAAAGTCTCTTTGCATAACCATTATGCTATCTATTCCTGCCCCCCCCTCTTCCTTTTTCAAGTCTTTTTATTATCTTCATTGATTTGGTAGAGACAGCCATAAATCAAGAGGAAGGGGGATATCAAGAGGGAGGGTCAGAGAGCCACCGACAACACTCATGAAGCTTTCTCCTGCAGCTGGGGACTGGGGGCTTGAACCCCAGTCCTTGAGCAATGTATTGTGTACTAAACCAGCTGCACTACCTGGGCCCCTTCCCTCCCTCCCTTCTGTTCTTTTCCTTCCTTCCTACCTTCCTTCCTTCCTATCCTTCCATCAGATATTTTTAAACTGGAGTTTGCTACAGACAAGAAAAACTGTGAGTAAGACTGAAGGTATTTCTCTAACTTCTCTCTCTCCTTCCTTCCCTGCCCTCCTCCCCCAGAGAGTGCTAATCTTGTCATACAACATAAGGGCTACAAAAACTGAAGAAGGGCAAGAGGCCAGCATACTTTCATGACTTAAGTATGAAAATGGAAGATGCTGGAGGCATTATTGTCACTCACAGTGGCTAGCAGAGCTGAGCAGCAATTCCACTGCTGACCAGCAGGTGTCAGTACTCACCGCAATACCAGGCTGAATGCCATGTACAGGCCTCCTGTCTCAACTTGGTTCTGGCCGACTGAGGACAGAAGTCAGAGATACTTTTCATTTGAATTCGTGTCCCTAATACCTTTCACAGTGAGTGTACATTACGGGTGAGCATGAGTCCTCCGCCCTTTTCTCACGATTCCTCAGAGATGAGTATTCTGACTGCGGGCTCAGAAACTGGTTTCTGGAATGAGGAACCTTGCCAGCTATCCTGGACAAAGAAGGTGACCCCATTAATGTCTGCCAGAGAGATGGGGGGAGGAGATCCCCAGATCCCCACCTACAGGGGAGTCACTTCACAGGCGGTGAAGCAGGTCTGCAGGTGTCTATCTTTCTCTCCCCCTCTCTGTCTTCCCCTCCTCTCTCCACTTCGCTGTCCTATCCAACAACAACAACATCAATAACAATAATAACTACAACAACAATGAAAAACAACAAGGACAACAAGAGAAAATAAATAAATAAAATATTTTTTAAAAAACTTTGTGTTGTCTAATATTCCCCCAGAAAATACTGTTCATAATGGTGATTTAATTACCGGAGAAGATGACTCTAACTGCCCCCAAACGCTGTCTTTGGGAGTTTCTTCTCACCTCCTGCAGGCTAACGTCTCCAGAGGTGAGTCTAGCATCAAGTATGTGTCCTTGTCTGCACTTGCCTGCAAAACTCAGTGTAGATACTGACTGTGTGACTTCACGAGGGGCCCTGTGAAGTGGGGGCTAAAAGTAAGGTTTTGAGACAGAAAGTGCAAATGCAAAGTGCTTAAAGTAAACTCTGCCACTCACAGCTTGCTACCATTTAAAGGCAAGCCGTGACAGCATTGAAACAAATAAAATGGTAAACATATACAGAATTCCACAAAGGAGATCAAATAGAATGATACACATTTAATTAGTCAGAAGGAAGTTTTAAAAAAAAAAGTAGATGAAGTAAATAGAAAAAAAATAGCAAAATGACAGGTTTAAGTATAACGACTACATTCATGTCAATATCACAATTAATATTACTGATGTAAATACCTAAGTTCAAAGGCAAAGACTGACAGATAGTCTTAAAAAATTAAGACCCGGGGTTATTCTGCCCACAAGAACATTCAAATAGGAAGACACAATGGGTTAACCTGAAAGAATGGAAAAATAAACACCACATGAATGCTTATCTACAGCAAGTCGAGAGATGGCTATTTTAATGTCAAACAAGCTATATTTCAGAGCAAAGACTATTTCCAGGGATAATGGAGGTAATTTCCTAATGATAACAGTGTCAATTTATAAAAAGGAATAACAACCCAAAGCCTTTGTGAAGCTACTAAAATAGTTTTATGTATAAGAAGCCAAAACCAGTAGAATTGCAAGTAGAAATTGACCAAAAAAACTTGAATCCAATATTTGAGTACACTTCTATTAGTAACTGACAGAAGAATCAGAAGAGGAAATTAGGAAAATGTACAGGATTGAAATAATACTACCAACAAACAAGACTTTGTGGTTCTTTTAGAACACTTCACTCAGACACAGCAGAACATAATTCTTTTCAAGGACACACATAATTTTTACAACAAACAGGTTATGTTGTTGGTCACAAAACAGATTTCCACAAATTTCTAAACCTCAAATTAAATTATGTTTTTTTTTTAACCCAGATGGAAAACTAGATTTCTAGATTTAGAGGATTTCTAGAAAATGCACTAATGCTTGTGAACTAAATGATGTATATTTAAGTGAAACGTATCAACAGGGAAGTTAAAAGGAAAATTGCAAAATTATGAGTGACAGAAAAGGGAAATTTGTAAAACGTTGTGATGTGCCAATTAAGCATAACTAAGGGGAAAAGCATATAGAAATAAATGTTTGTGTTAGAAAAGAGAGAGAGAGAGGGAGGGAGGTTTCAAAGCAATAACTGTTGCTCCCACTGGGAAGAATGAGAAAAGAAAAAAAAAACAATTAAATGGAAAAAAAAGAAATTATTTAATAAAGAACAGTAGAAAACAATGCAATAAAAGCCCAAAATATCAATAGAAGAAATTAATAAAACAAAGTGCCGATTCTTTGAGAGCAACATAACTGAGTTATATCCAGCGCTAGCGAACAGGAAAAAACCCCAAATAAAACTAGAAATAATCAATATCAGTAATGAGAAAGACGGCATCATCTGAGATTCTAAAATTACTTAAAAGAATACTGAGCAGAATTATGTAAGTCAACTTCCATCAATAAAAAGGATACAATTTGACACGTTTGTGCAAGCCTTCTGCACGGAAACTAATGTTGCTGAGACAAAGTACAGATAACCACAGGGTGAGCTGATACCATGTTCATGGAGCAGTCAGTCGCTCCCTCCTCCCCACCTTTATCTGCAGACCTCAGTTCCCACTTTCTGGCCAAGCGCAGAGAGTAAGGCGGCTGGAGATGATGGGATCTGGGGAGAGTCAGCTTCATCGGGGCAGTGACTTGTCGAGAACACAGCCCAGTTACAGCAGAGGGTCTGACTTGGCGGTAGAATTGGAATAGCAGCTACCTGGGAGGAGGGACTGGGTGATGGTGCACCTCGTAGACTGCACACCTTACTATGCACAAGGAACCGGGTTCAAGTCCCCCCACACACACACTGTCCCCACCTGCAGGGGGCTGGCTTCAGGAGTGATGGAGCAGTGCTTGTCAGTCCCTCCTCTCTGTCTCTCACACGCTCCGTTTTAATAACACCACAGGGAACGGTGGTGTCGTGAAGGCACCAGGACCCGCTGATAGCCCTGGTAACTAACTAACTAACTAACTAACTAACTAACTAAATATATATATATCAGATAAAGGAATACTCTGTGGTAGCAGAATCTTATCCACTTTAATTTAGAAGAGATAAGTACCAGAGTTTACAATTCTGTCAGCATGAATCCAGGTTCACGTACATGACTACATATAGGTCTGCATAGGTATATGTGTGTAATAGGTATTTTATGTATACATAATTATTTTAATGTATATGCTGACTGGGAAATTCATGAAGACACAGTTTGAGATTTATTCTTGTTACCTAGTGTGGTCACTGGGCAGAAGGTTTCAATTATCTTTCACTGAGAAGACAGAGAGAGAGAGAGAGAGAGCTGAGGTCTTTCTTCCTCAGCTGTTGAGAATTGGAGATAAAGGTGTGTGTGTGTGTGTGAGAGGGGGGGAGGGAGAGAGAGAGGGAGAGGGAGAGAGAGAGAGGGAGAGGGGGGAGAGGGAGAGAGAGGGAGAGGGAGAGAGAGAGGGAGAGGGAGAGAGAGAGGGAGAGAGAGAGAAGGAGAGAGAGGGAGAGAGGAGAGAGAGAAGGAGAGAGAGAGAGAGGGAGGGAGGGAGAGAGAGAGAGAGGGAGAGAGGGAGAGAGAGAGGGAGAGAGGGAGAGAGAGAGGGAGACAGGGAGAGAGAGAGGGAGACAGGGAGAGAGAGGGGGAGAGGGAGAGAGGGAGAGGGAGAGAGATGGAGAGGGAGAGAGAGGTGGAAGGGAGAGAGAGGTAGAGAGAGAGGGAGAGGGAGGGAGGGGAAGAGGGAGAGAGAGGGAGGGGGAGGGGGAGAGGGAGAAGAAGAGGGAGAGGGAGAGGGGGAGAGGGAGAGAGAGAGGGAGAGAGATGGGGGAGAGAGAAAGAGAGGATGGGGGGGCTGAGCCAGGTCATCTAACCTGTTGTCCTATTTATTTATTTTTTTTTTTACTGCTTCTTTCCTGTTCTTCTTTTTTTTAATTTAAGAAAGGAAACATTAACAAAACCATAGGATAGGAGGGGTACAAGTCCACACAATTCCCACTACTCGGTCTCCATATCCCATCCCCTCCCCTGATAGCTTCCCCATTCTCTATCCCTCTGGGAGTATTCTCTAATTCCATTCCAGGTGTTGTCCTATTTCTATGTCACTTGGCGCCGGGATGCTCTGACTCCCAGGAGTCAGAATGCTCTCGCTCTATTTTTACCCACGGCAGTGCTTTCTTGGGTCACATCACAGAGAATACCATCTTTGACGTTAGCAGATAAACACTATCAGCTCCTTAAGCCCACGCCCTCTAAAGCGTCTTGGGGAATCCAACACACACACACACACACACACACACACACACACACACACACTCACACCCTCTGATCTGGAATGAAGAGCAGTTGTAGTTTCACTCTACCTCAAGAACCATGTTTGGATTTGGGGTCCTAGAGCAGGGTGCCCCAGGAGAGATCTCCCTACATGCTCTTATCTCTCCAGGAGCTTCTGTTTACAAAGAGGCTTGTGATGGCGGCTGGGGGACCATATGAAGCCCGGGCCGGTTTTCAGATATGAAGGTGATGAATGAACGGATTCCTCCCCCAGACTGCTGAGCAAACATCAGCAGAACAAACTAATGCAAAGATATAATCATGATTAATCTCTTGATTAAAAATAATTAATCTTGGTTAATTCTGCATTTAATCATTTCTTTTTATCAATGTCGAACATGCAGCTATATAGAAATATTCATTTAGACTAATGGTTATTTCATCCCTCCAATCGGCCTGCTTCTTCTGAGCTTCTAAATGCCTCAAATACCTGCAGCAAACTCTAGCTCCCTCATCACGGATGTAAGCAGAGTGATCTTCTCACACCCAAGCCCCTGCAGTGTTTGGCTCAGGACACAGGAAGGAGTATCTGGGAGCAACAGGCAGAGATCTGAAGGCTGCACGGGGCCTGGAGCTGCTGCTGAGTGGATCCCCCTTAGCCCACATTTGTGTAGGGATTCAGGCTTTGCTTTGATGGCCACTCATTGCTTGTCATTACAATTAAAATCCCATGCATCTTGTCTATACTCCCAGAGGAGGAGAAATGTTAGGGGATGATAACCAGAAGGCATTGAACTCCAATCCCATTAGGGCCTTGAGAGAGGAGGAAAAAAGTAAAAAAAAAAAAAAAAAAAAAAAAAAAAAAACAATCAGAAATAGTAACAGGTGTAGGTGTGAGTTAAAATGGAAGAGAAGGCAGGACCGTAGGAAAAAAGATAGATAGACAGACAGACAGTTACAGAAATAATAGCCAACCTATAGCTGTGATCTTGGGAGAACCACTGCAGTTTCCATGGAGGGAATGGGGGCACAGAACTCTGCTGGTGGGAACCATGAAAATAACCTGTTCTTTCTTTCTTTCTTTCTTTCTTTCTTTCTTTCTTTCTTTCTTTCTTTCTTTCTTTCTTTCTTTCTCTTTCTTTCTTTCTTTCTTTCTTTCTTTCGACAGAGAGAAATGGAGAGAGGAGGGGAAGAGGGGGGGAGAGAAAGATAGACACCTGCAGACCTGCTTCACCGCCTGTGAAGCGACTCCCCTGCAGGTGGGGAACCAGGGGCTCAAACCCAGATCCTTATGCTGGTCCTTGCACTTCATGCCATGTGTGCTTAACCCGCTGAGCTACGGCCCAACTCCCTACCCCTGTTATTTTGTAAATCACAAATCAAAAAAATGCATCATGACTTTTCCAACAACACACTATATAAAGAAAACATTTGAAAAAAAAAAGTCTGAAAGGGGGTAGAAAGCATAGTGGTTATGCAAAGAGACTCTCAAGCCTGAGGCTCTATAAAGTTCCAGGTTCAATCTCCAGTACCACTGTCAACCAGAGCTAAGCCGTGTTTTGGCAAAACAAAAACAAACAAACAAAACCAAAAACCAAACCAAAACAAACAAACAAAAAACCCCCACAGATCTGAAACTTGCAGTACTTGAAGCCAGAGAGCACAGGCTTACTGAGCTCTGATTTACTGGATCCCAACGAGCAGCTCACAGAACTACAGGACTATGGGACAGGCGAGGAGCTTCCCAGAAAACAACAGGAGGGATGGAGACGGATTGGGGAGAGGACCTGGCTCCCTCTGAAGCATTCATTACCAGGGCACTTCTGTCACGTCAGACTGTGTGCCGTTGGAACTTGGGTATCTGAGTCATTTATCGCTTTAGTTCTTTATTTGCTTGTTTGGCTATAACAAAAGCTTCAAGAGTGCACAGGCTACAAGCCCAGCATCCAGGGCAATGTCAGGAGCACTGGCCAAGCAGACCCTTGTTCACAGCAGAAAGGAGAGAGGGCTTTGTCTGCCTCGCTTTAGCTAACACGGAAGAAGCGGCCATCAGGGGAGCAGGCCCGGTACCAGGGGCTCCGTGTGGACTAGTTCACTGTTTCCTTATGGCATCTCTGACTAATTTGCAGGTAACAAAATGGAGGAACAGGGAAGCGGTCCAGGACTATGCCCTGGAGTATGGGTCAAAATTGGTTTTTGGGGTGCAGAAGGTAGGTAGCAGGTCTGGCTTCTGTAATTGCTTCTCCGCTAGACGTGGGCGTCGGCAGGCCGGTCTATCCCCCCCAGCCGGAGAAACACTCATTCTCATTCCTCACCTCTGCGATGTCAGGTGCTGCAGACTGAGACAGACTGGAGCTTCCAGTGAGTGGACCACGGGGCTACCCAGTCACGTTTGAAGCTGTAGACTTGGGTTTGACCCAAGGTGAGATGCAGGAGTTTTAGATCTACTTTTCATACTTAGCTCATTGAAACCCTCAGTACCCTTTGTAGCAACAGGAATGACTCTTGGGGCCGGGCCGTAGCACAGCGGGTTAAGCGCAAGGACCGGCATAAGAAATCCGGTTCAAGCCCCTGGCTCCCTACCTGCAGGGGAGTCACCTCACAAGCCGCAGAGCAGGTCTGCAGGGGTCTCTCTTTCTCTCTCCCTCTCTGTCTCCCCCTCCTCTCTCCATTTCTCTCTGTCCTATCCAACAACAACAACAACAGCAATAACAACAAGGACAACAAAACAGAAAAAAAAAAGGCCTCTAGGAGCAGTGGATTTGTAGTGCAGGCACAGAACCCAAGTGATAATTCTGGAGGCAAAAAAAAAAAAAAAGATTCTCAACCTCAAGTGAGTTTCACAATTAACTGGAGTGGAAACAACGCGTTCGCCTGCCTGCCTGCCTGCCTGCCTGTCTGTCTGTCTGTCTACCTACCTACCTTCTCCCAACATTTCTGTTTCTAAGGGTCATTGTGGTGACACTCAGACTCTCCAGGCCTGCTGGCTCCTGTGATGAGAATATCATGGCTTCTGTTGGTTGGAATAAACCTTCTTCTTGTCCACCGACTGACCTGACAGCAGTGTAGGCAGCTAGTTGGGGACTTGAGCATCTGGAGGTCCTGCCTCCCCCCAACTCGTGCCTTCTCTTCATCGCCAATGGGGCTTGTCTAAGATTCATTTTTTAAAACTTTTTTATTATCTTTATTTATTTATTGGATAAAGACAGCCAGAAATCAAGAGGGGAAGGGGGGATAGAGAGGGAGAGAGACAGAGCGACGCCTGCAGCCCTGCTTGATCACTCGTGAAGCTTTCCCCCTGCAGGTGGGGACTGGGGACTTGAACCTAGGTCCTTGCGCATTGTAACATGTGCGCTCGGTCAGGTGCGCCACCACCGGCCCCTTGTCTAAGATTCTCATCTGGCTTCCAGCAAGGCCTCTTACATTTTTGCAAGGAGTGCGAAGACTCCAGAAGGTTAAGAGAGGGGTCTGAAGGTGATGCTGTGAAGACACTGCCTTCTTTCTGCTGTCTGTCTCCCCAAGAACTCAGACCTAATGGGGGGGGGATCTAACTTTGCTATTTTTCCTTCAGAGTCATCCTTGGCAAACAGAACACTCTAGGAGAGCTGTGAGGCTCTTCTCTCTGGGGCAAGGAGCCTTGCAAGGCATGTTTGCAGGGCCTGTCGCCTCACTCCCTCTGGATGTGCTCCCGGTTCTCTCACCTCAATCTGTGTGTCAGTGCAACACTGGATTCCTTCAGGTAACCCCACCAGCTTTGCTTTTTCCCAAGTGTAGCTGTGGCCTTAAGAGGCATCAGATGCAGAGATGGTGTGACCGTGTCCGAGCTCAGAGCCGGCTGTGCAGCTGCAGAGAGAACTCTCGCGGAGGTCTGTAGCCTGGGGTGGAGGGGGTGGTCGATCGGGGATGTGAGCTTTGTGCTTACCACTTACGATACTGAAGCAGGATTCCTCCTGGCTGGAGACCCATCACCCTGGGGCCTCAGATCAATACTCAGGACATGATGCAGACTCATGCTGGGTCTCCATGTTCCCTCACCCCAGCTTTTTTAACAGTCAATTCCACAATCAATAAACAATTACTGGACACCCTGCCGTGTGCTGAGCACCAGGGCTGGGGCCTTATTTATCGCAGCTAATTGAAATGGGGCATTGGGCGACTGCCATGAGGTCATTCCATCGCAGGTGTGTTGCGGACCTTTCCAGTGGCGTCTGCAGTATCACCTGTGGCGACGCTGCTTTTCTCTTAGATTTGGTCGTGAGTGGTGTATATTTGCTCCTCCCGATGACTTTGTAAGTATCTGTTTTCATTTTGTCATTTAACAGGTGAGGGGTCTGAGGCCCCTATGTCTACAGGTGTGTCTTCTCACTGTGTGGAATTGTGGGTGTGGTTAGATCCTGATATGTGGACATTCTGCCCATGTAGAGCAGCTCTTGGTGGTCTTGGTCATTTAGCACTGTATGACACGCAAGTCAGCAACATCCCTGAGGACCTTTGAATTGGTTCTGAGACAATGATCTGGCAGCACAGCCTGGATAAAGATGGCAGATGATACCGGTGTGCAGAGCCGGATGAAGTTTTTGTGCCTGGCACACAGAAGTTCCATGAGGTAACTATGACAGTGACATTTCTCTGCCTTATTGATTCCACGGACGTGGAAGTATTGGCAAACACACCAGCTTTTGCTACGCATTTGGAAGACTCACAAGGCTGGGTACGTACTCACGTCTAAGGCATGTGAGAAGTCTGTGACCTACACAGCTACTGACATTATGACTTTTTAAAACAGTAAGATCTGATATATTAGACCAAAGAATTTCTTTTTTTAAAAAAAATATTTATTTATTTATTCCCTTTTGTTGCCCTTATTATTTTATTGTTGTAGTTATTTTTGTTGTTATTGATGTCATTGTTGTTGGATAGGACAGAGAGAAATGGAGAGAGGAGGGGAAGACAGAGAGAGGGAGGGAAAGATAGACACCTGCAGACCTGCTTCACCACTTGTGAAGCGACTCCCCTGCAGGTGGGGAGCCGGGGGCTCGAACCAGGATCCTTACGCCTTGCGCCACATGTGCTTAACCCACTGCACTATCACCCTACTCCCTGACCAAAGAATTTCTACGTGAACTTTGTTCAATTTTCCTCTGAAATTGCGGGGTTTTTTTTCTCTCGATTTTTTTTTTCTTCACAAAACTGTAGACTGACAGGTAGCAGACTATTTTGGAAAAAAAATAAAAAACTAATTCCTTCTTTATTGGAGATGTCTGTTTTAAAGAAGCTTTTTTTCCTCCACCTGCTGCCTCCTTTGCCCAGAATCAGTCACAGGTTATTTTGCTTGCTCTGTGCCTTTCTGTTGCAATTCCTGGCCCTGGTGTAGATGCCAATATTGTTTTCTTAAGCATCTCCCACACTCACATGGCTCCTCTCCCCGCTTACCCTAAGGGTGGTTTTTCTCTTGACCTAGTTCACTGCACAAGACTCGTCTGTGGAGAAAGTTACTGTCCCTGGCGTTGCAGAAGGAACATTCACACTCCTCCCACCCTCCCGTCCTAAGACATTACCACTGTGCATACAGAGGTAAACAGCTCGGACCCACTTCAGTGCTCTCCAAGACCTCAGGGCTCCCATCTCTGTCTTCCACGGAAGTTTTGGCCTGACCTACCCAAGAGGGGCTCCTCATCTGTCTCGTAGGCTCAGACCACAGACAGATAGAGCGGCTACAAGTTTGAGCTGTAAAGGTTGGAGTGGAAATGATCATCAGCCAGTGAGAGCCAAGGTACCAGAGGAGACCTCTGGTAGGTAGATGGACTTTGGCACAGAGTTCTACCTGACTTACCGACTTCCATTCCTTGGCTGCCTGTGTCTCTCTTCTTCTCTCTGCCTTCACCCATTTATTCAACAGCCACTGTTAGCGTCTGCAGGTAAAAGGAAGACATCCTCAGTCCCCCTTCAGCATGACTGCTGAACGTGGACTGGACGGGGAGGCTCTGACGATTGGTGTGATAATGACAGGCACCATGTACTGCTCGCATGCACGCAGGCTGAGTTCACATCCACACTGCACTCTCTGTGCTGGTAAAACTGAGTGACGCGGGATCCCAGGGATGGCTGGCTGTAGCATGCGGCAGCTAGTAATGTTCTTAGACGTGGTGACCAATCAGGAAGGACTTCCCAAACTCTAATGGAGGAGTAGGGAGGGGTTTGACGCATAGGTCAGGTTAGGAAAATAAATAAATAAATAAATAAATAAATAAATAAATAAATAAATAAATGGATTCTGAGAAGCTCCAGGTTATATAGGAAAGACTTAGAGGTAAAAAGCTGAGCCGCTGAGAAGCTGTGAGCATGCTCCCAGCTGGCCAGATTGAGTGAAAGGTTCTGTGGACTTGAAGATGACAATACTGGTGGGGGCAGCACTTGACTAGGAGACCAGACAGGATATGAGACACCACTTATCTCTGGTGAGGCTGGGTACTGAACCTGGGAAATCTGGGGCCTCAGGCATGTACATTCTCTGTTCTAACATGTTACGCTGCCTCTCAGACTCTGATGCCTTTTTTTTTTTTTGTAGTGAAATGCTTTGATACCTTTATCACAATCTTGTGAGTAATGCTCTCCTTTTATTTTTGTTCTACATGATCCCATATGGGTCTAGTTCTGTTAATACCCCCACTGTCTCCTTGAGATCACGGAGGGGAAGGCCCCCCAAGACAGACCCTGGTGTCTGGGGGATGAGGATGTCTGCTTTGGGCTCCTTTTTCTCCAATGGAGAATTTTGGGGTCATGAACTTTTAGCAAAGCTTGAATGTAATCGCACTTTGGTTGGTATTCTCATTTTAAACTGCTAAGTCTTCCAAACCAATCAACAATGGATGCTTGTCTGTTCATCTAAACCATTTAAAAAAAAAAGTTCCTTTCAGCAATGATTAATAAATGTCCGTGTCTGAAACTCACTAGACTGTTTATTCCTGAGTGTTGTTTTCTTCTTGATGTTACCATAAATGCAACTGCTTTCTTGACTTACTTTGGGGATTGCTGGTTGCTGATTTCTGGAAACAACTGATTGTTTTTGTGTTGCTACTGCACTATGAACTTTGGTGAGTCCTTTTATAGTTTCTACAAGTTTATTTTTAGTGCATGCATGCATGTGTTCTCTGGGCTTTTTCTATACACAGGATCATGAGGCGTGTGTGTGTGTGTGTGTGTGTGTGTGTGTGTGTGTAAATGGAAACAGTTTTACTTTTTTTTTTTTTCCAATTTATGCTTTTAAGTTTTTCTTATTTAATTTCTCTGAAATTACCTCATTCATTAGAAGTTGAAATAACAGTGGTAAGAGCAGCCCTTGATTCCTTTTTCTTTTTTTTTTTTTCCCTGAGCTTAGGTGATAAGCTTATACCCTTTCACCACTGAGTTTAACATACTTAATTGCCTTTTATCACTGAGTAAAATTCCACTGTCTGATTTCTTCTTTACAGTAAAATTGTTTTGCTGGGAATGAACTCGTTATGGACAGTGAAGTAGGAACTGAGGTTGTTTCTCTGGCTTTTCACTTTCTCCACAGGCTACTGTGTGCGTCACTGTTCCCTACTAGTCAGCCTCTTCCTAATCTGCGTGTCAAATGTATCTGCTTATCTGTTTCTGGTTTTAAATCCTCTATTTCTATTGATCTGCCCTTGTATGTTAGTATCATCAGTGTCCTACTCTTTTAATTAGGGCATCTTCACTCAATTAACCTCTTTTTTATAACGATCTTCATTAGAACTCGTATTTCCAATTTTTTGGAATCTTTCCCTTTTCATGTTAACTTTAATATCAGTTCCCTGGGTTCCGCAACAGGGTTGTTGGCAAATGTTGAATGCAAATGACTGTTTAGAGAGAGTTAGTTATTAGCGTACCTCACCGGCTGGCTTTAGAATCCAAAATGTGACTATGCCTTTCCCGTTTATGTATATGATAGTTTGTGCCATTTAGAATTTTGTTTTTTAATTTTTTCGTTCGGTATCATGTGCATGACTTTGAAAAACGTTTTTCTAGGCAAATCGAGCCCATTGATTTCTCACAAGAAAGCGTTGATCTTTACTGGAGTTCTCAGGTTGGGACAACCTCCATGGCACTGGTGTCTATGTTCATGATCCAAACGCCAAAACACTGAATGGAGAAAGGGGAGTCTCTTCAGCAAACGGTGTTGGGGAAACCGGGCTGAAATTGCAGACGAGTGAAACAGGACACTACATAGCACCGTGCACAGAAGCCAACTCTAACTGGACCAAAGGTATGAACGTGAGACCGGAAGCCATCAAGTAATAGAAAAAATAAACACTTGCACCTAGCTCAGAACACTAGTCATAGACCTGCTCATGAGCTGGCAGTTTCTCTCCTGGACATTTATCCAAAGAAAGCAAAACCACCGTTTGAAGCACACCTCTGCTCAGAGCAGCACGACGTTTTACAGTCTAAACTTGGAAGCAACCCAGATCCCCAAAGACAGAGAAGAGTGGCTAAGAAAATTGTGGTCTGTACACACAATGGAATACTACTCAGCTGTTAAAAAAAAAAAAAAGCAAGGACTCATCTCCTTGGCTTCACCTTGGGTTGATCTCTAAGGAATCATGTTATGTTAGACAAGCCAGAAAGGGAAAGATGAACACAGGATGATCTCACATGCAGGTAGGTGGGACTTCAGGAGTCAAGAAAGAAAGGGAGACCACAATGTGACCCTGGCACTGGGGGCTGGCGTACTGCAGCCAAGCAAGGGACTCTGGGAGGAGAGGGTGTCAGGGTCCTGGCACGTGAGGGTGAAAATGCACCAGAGTTGAGAGGTGAGTGTTTTGTAGACGCCTGTCACAGGGAGAGGAGAAACTATGTCTGTGTATCATCATCCCCCATGAAATGACGTGGATCAAACCACAGTGCTCATGGAAGGACGGCAAACCCTGTAACTGAGCCTTCGTCTTCCGGGATGCTGGTGTGTCTGGGGCACGGGCTTGGTGAGTGGATAGAATGCCTGTGAATAGTTCACCGTCCAAGTCCACAGGGACGTGCTGTAAGTACCTCCCCCCTGGAAATCAAAGAACAGATTCCCATCTTGGCTGCCTCCTGGGCAATTATTTTTTGCTGAGACAGGAAGAAGCATTAAGTTCTGTCTTCCCTCTGCCAATCCCCCCTAGACCTAATTAGGCATAAGATCCAAAGTGTGAATTCGTTTTCCTAAGTCATCAAAACACATTCTGCAGCTAAGGGGAGAAAACCTAGACGGGCCCTTAGTGAGAGGGAGAGGGAGAGAGATGGAAAAGGAGAGAGATAGCAAGAGGCAGGGGAAGGCAGGTGAGAGAGAGTAGACAGGCTGACGGTTTTTTTTTTTTTTTCCTTCAGGGTTATTGCTGAGGCTTGGTGTCTGCACCATGAATCCACTGATCTGGAGGCCTTCCCCCCCCCTTTTGTTGTCCTTGTTGTGGTTACTGTTGTTATGATGTCATTGTTGTTGGATAGGACAGAGAGAAATGGAGAGAGGAGGGGAAGACAGAGAGGGAGAGAAAGACAGACACCTGCAGACCTGCTTCACCGCCTGTGAAGCGACTCCCTGCAGGTGGGGAGCCGGGGACTCGAACCGGGATCCTTCCACCGGTCCTTGTGCTTTGCGCCACGTGCGCTTAGCCCACTGCGCTACCGCCTGACCCCAGGCTGATGCTTTCTACTGCTCCGTCATGCCCTGCCCTGCACCGCACTTGGGATCCTTGCTGTGTCTGTCTCTGTATGTAAGCGCATGAGTGTGATCAGGTCTCTGCAGGGTCCAACAATTCTATGATAAGGACAGTAAAAGGGCAAAAGCAAACCCATTTCTATTTTCTTACTTCAGTTGCTAGGTATATGCATAGCACCCAGTCACGACAGGCCAGGCAAGGGGCCTTTAGAAGCTCTGAAGTGCTGGGAATTCACATGTGTACCTGCTAGAGCACACCCTCACTTACCATGCACACCAGCCTGGGTTCAAGTCCCAGTGCCCACCTTGAAAGCAGTGGGACAGGGCTGCAGGTGTCTCTTCTTCTTGCAATCTCTCTCTCTCTTTCTCTCTCTCTCTCTTGCTTTCTCTTTCTATTTCTCTGTCTCTCATCTTCTATCAAAAATTATGAAAATAATAAAATAAAATGGCCACTGTGAATAGTGGAATTGTGCAGGCACTGAGCCTTGAAGGTAACACTGGTGGAGAAGGAGAAGAAGGAGAAGGAGGAGAAGGAGGACGAGGAGGAGGAGGAGGAGGACGAGGAGGAGGAGGAGGAGGAGGAGGAGGACGAGGAGGAGGAGAAGGAGGACGAGGAGGACGAGGAGGAGGAGGGAGAGGGAAACATGTATTATGGCTTTAGGTAAGACAGGTGAAGGAAGCTGGTGGAGAGTAAACACAGCTCCAGAAATCACATATTTCCATCATTAGAGAAAACTACTAATTAAAAAATGAATTTCATCAAGCTCAAAGCTGAAATGGGCCTCACACATTTCAGGAAACAAACTGAGAACCAAAACAACATTATTATGAGATTAACGAATTAAACAGAAGTCACAAGGGGAAAAAATGGAAAAAAAAAAAAAAAACAGCTCCAGGTACAAGTGTAATGACTGCACACACAGGCAGCTCTGAATCGCCACTTGATGGAAGAGGAAAAACCACAAGAGACCAGAACATTCAACAAGATGATTACAGGTATGCCTTGTCTTGTCTTGTCTTTCCTCTCTCCCCTCCCCTCCTCTCCCCTCCTCTCCTCTCCTCTCCTCTCCTCTCCTCTCCTCTCCCCTCCCTTCCCCTCCCCTTCCCCCTCCCCTCCCCCCCTCCCCTTTCCTTTTCTTTTCCTTTCTTTTCTTTCTTCTTCTTTTCTTTTCTTTTCTTCTTTTGCCACCACAGGAGGAGAACGTATTTCAGTATAGAACCCACAGAGAATTAACTGGGCCAAAAGATAAAGTCAGATTCCAGACGATATCACTTAGTCATCTAATTCAGCTGTGCCAGGAGTTAGAAACTCCTCTGAAACTTCTAGTTACCTGAGCAATAAATTCTTCACTTCTCTGCATGAGACAAGCCTTCTCCTTCTCCTTGTCCTTCTCCTCCTCCTTCTTCTTCTTGTTCTTCTTCTTACCCCCCTCCTCCTTCTCCTTCTTTTTGTAGCTAAAAGCAATCTTTTGTTGCTGTTGTTATTGTCACTGGAGTGCCAGCACAGGGCAACCTTTTCTAACAGATAGTAGGAGCTGGATAGATACACAGAGACGGAGACAGAGATAGCAAGGCAGAGAGTAAGAGACAATAATAGCAAAGCTTTTTCAAATTTGGTGTTAGCCAGGCATGAATGTAGGTCTCTCACATGACAAGTGCACCCAATGCCGGTAAGAAAAGCCATCGTCTTAAGAAGATGCTGGAAACTGAAAGACCTACAGGAATACTGCTAGCTGTCCTGTGTCCACCTTCAGCGTGAGGGTAACAGTCACCAGCTCCGGTGACACAATGGCTGGGGCACCATGAGGGGCATTCACGCCAGTCATTATCACTGACCACAGAGTAAATCCCACGGTGCCATTCTCCCTAAGATAGAGAGATGGTTTCCACATGATTCTATCTCAAGGGACTTTAGTGACTCTTTTTAAAAGATCGTTTTCTCTATTCATTTATTTACGGATAGAGATAGGGAGAAATGGAGAGGGAAGGGGAAGAGAGGGAGAGAGAAACAGAGACACCTGCAACCCTGCTTCACCACTCATGAAGCTTCCCCCCTGCAGGTGGGGACTGGGGGCTTGAACCCAGGTCCTAGTACATTGTATCTGTATTGTGCTCAATTGGGTGTGTCACCGCCTAGTCCCTTTTACTGACTCTTAGGTGACACTTGAGATATGACGGATGGAAGCTGGGTGGTGGCACACCTGATTGAGCTCACGTTACAATGTGTAAGGGCCCATGTTCAGCCCCCAGCCCCCACCTGCAGGGGAGAGCTTTGCAAGTGGTGAAGCAGGGCTGCAGGTGTCTCTGTCTCTCTGCCTCCTTCTCTCCCCTTTCCCTCTCAATTTCTGGCTGTCTCTATCCAATAAATACAGCAAAGAGAGAGAGAGATGACATTTTGCTAAGTGATTTTTTGCATGCATTAAGTCATTTAACACCACCTGACTGACACACACACACACACACACACACACACACACACACACACACACACCCTTTGGTGTAGATATGCCATTATTTCCATTGACCTTCATTTATCTTCTCACAGCCACACAGATAGTACGTGATGGTGTTGAACCTCGCTCCATAAGTCAAGCCCTCTACCAGAAGAACTTCACAGACTGCAAGGACAGAGCTGAGGAGCTTGGTGCTGGGAAGAAAGGAGCCTTACAGATTCCTGAACCAAGAGATGACAGCAGAGGAGTGAGGGGACGAGTGGCTACGGAGCATCACTCAAAAGCTTGACACTGAAAAGCTACTGGAGCAGACTCTGTCAAGCCTGCTTGTAAGTGGCCGGCCATCTCCTGTCCACCCTCTCCATGGGAATTCACTGAAGACACCCTGTGGGTTGAAGTTTCAGCACCTTGGAGAGCCAAGCTCTTCACCTGAGGGCTTCTGAGCATCTGCAGTAATCCTTTGACTAAGATAAGTAACAGGTCCCTAGGGGGGAATCGGACGGTAGTGCAGCTGGTAAAGCGCAGGTGGCGCAAAACACAAGGACTGGCATAAGGATCCCAGTTCGAGCCCCCGGCTCCCCACCTGCAGGGGAGTCGCTTCATAGGGGGTGAAGCAGGTCTGCAGGTGTCTGTCTTTCTCTCCCCCTCTCTGTCTTCCCCTCCTCTCTCCATTTCTCTCTGTCCTATCTAACAATGACAACATCAATAACAACAACAATATAAAGGGCAACAAAAGGGAAAATAAATATTTAAAAAATTGTTCCTAGAGCCACTATGCCTTTATTGAGAAATTTTTTTTTTCTGAAGTTCTTGAAATGTGACTCTTTCCTCTAGTGATATAGTCAATCATCTGAACAATATAACAAGTCACCATTGTGTGTCTCAAATGAAGAAAGAACAATGAGATGTCAAGGAGAAGCTATTAATGGTTTGAATGAAGGTGGCTGCCTCTGGGGGTGAAGAAGGTGCTGACGGGAATCTGACAGCACAAGATGGGGGCGCCAGACAGAGGGTGGGCTCTCTAAGCAAGAAAATAGCTGGAGAGGAGAGGTAAAAGGAAGGAGAAAGTCTTCCATCTGTTAAAAACCCTGTGTCTGGGTAATGTTGGTTTGTTTTTTTTTTTTTAATTATCTTTATTTACTGATTGGCTAGAGACAGCCAGAAATTGAGAGGGAAGAGGAGGTTACAGAGGAAGAGAGACAGAGAGACATCTGCAGCCCGTGCATCACCCCTCTCAAAGCTCCCCCCCCCACAGGTGGGGACCAGGGGCTTGAACTTGGGACCTTGTGCACTGTAACATGTGCGCTCAACCAAGTGCATCACTGCCCGGCCCCCAATGGTGGGGATCTGAAATAGATGTTCCTCAACCTTGCAATAACTCAACCTTGAAACAATCATGAGAATACAGTTATCCTTCTTTACTTTAGAGTTTGCTTTGAAGGCAGAAAGGGGGAGAAAAATACACAGAACAGCGTGGTAGGAGAAGGAAGTGGGAGACAGGAGAACATGAAAGGACCAACTTATAAATGAGACACAGAGAGAGACCCTTTGTAGATATTAAACTAAAAACAGAAAATTAAAAAATCAACATAAATAAACTTCAATAACCCTAAAGATAGGACAGCGTATGCATTTTTTTTTCCAAGAGGGGTTCCTGAATCTAGAGATACTGTTCTAAATATCTTCTTTCTTTCTTTCTTTCTTTCTTTCTTTCTTTCTTTCTTTCTTTCTTTCTTTCTTTCTTTCTTTCTTTTTGCCTCCAGCGTTATCGCTGGGGCTCGGTTCCTGCACTATGAGTCCACTGCTCCTGGCAGCCAATTTTTCTATTTTATTGGATAAGATAAAGAGAAATTTAGAGGGGAGGAGGAGGAGGAGGAGGAGATAGAGAGGGACAGAGAAAGATAAGACACCTGCAGACCTGTTTCACTGCTTATGAAGTGACTCCCCTACAGGTGGGGAGCCGGGGGCTTAACCCCTTGTGCACTGCCCCCCCCTGTTCTAAATTTTTTTCTAAAAAAAATTTAAAAGATTTTTGTTTATTTATTAGAAAGATAGAAGGAGAGTGAACCAGACATCACTCTGGTACCTGTGCTGCTGGGGAATCGAACTCAGGACCTCATGCTTTGAGAGTCCAATGCTTTCTCCACTTCACCACTGCCCAGACCAGTGTTCTAAATCTTTTTTTAAATTTCATGTTTACAGTCGACAATATTTACACCCCTTACCCATGTTTGGGAGCTGCCCTCTTCCAGCTTTCTAGTCCTTTTTCTAGCCATGACATCATCTCCCCAGACAATAACTTGGATACACCTGAATATCAGATGTCAGGCTCAGGAAAAAAAAAGATAGAAAAGAAAAACTAGTATAGTCATGGGCCTTTTGGAATCTAAAATAGGACTACTAACTATCGACAAAACGGAGACCCCTGCCCCCCAACTCTTCATCTGCACTATTCCAGCCTTTAGGTTCATGATTAGTCAACAATTTGTTTGGCTTCATATGTTAACTCTTCTTTCAGCCACCAGGTTCCAGATGCTATCATGATGCCAACAGGACTTTCCAGGGCGGATGACCCCACCAATATGTCCTGGAGCTCTGCTTCCCCACAGACCTGCCCCACTAGGGAAAGAGAGAGGCAGGCTGGGAGTATGGATCAACCTGTCAATGCCCATGTTCAGTGGGGAAGCAATTACAGAAGCCAGACCTTCCACCTTCTGCATCCCACAAGGACCTTGGGTCCATACTCCCAGAGGGGTAAAGAATAGGAAAGCTATCAGGGGAGGGGATGGGATACTTAGTTCTGGTGGTGGGAATTGTGTGGAGTTGCACCCCTCTTATCCTATGGCTTCTGTCAGTGTTTCCTTTCTATAAATCAAAATTTTTTAATAAAATATTTATTTTTATGAGGGAAACAGAGACACAGAGAGAGAGAGAGACCAGAAAACTGCTCAAGTCTGGCTTCTGGTGGTGCTGGGGATTGAACCTGGGAATCTCAGCCGTGGGCACAGAAGTCTTTTGCAGAACCACGATGCTGTTCTGACTCTTGTCTGGGCCAAGAACAGACAGAGAGTTGAGAAGGGGCAGCCGCTGTTAGAATAGGACAGCTTGTGGTTGTGCAATGATGGCTGCTGGATAAATGGGGGAGCCTGTCTGTCTGCAGTGACTCTCTCTCTAGGAGATGCTTGAGGTGGTGGTGATGAACACGCATCATGCCCCCACACGCGCGCGCACACACACACACATACACACATGACAGATCACCTAGTATGTAGATACTATTATTAACTGCATCAGGAAACTAGCTTGCAACTGAGCTGTTGGATGTGTTTAACTGCAAAGCTGAAGTTGTAAACACAGCTGCTTCTGTGGTTGGGTACAGAGAGAGGGGAGGGGGAACTATGGCTACGTACTGTACTCATTGCTGCAGGAGGCGAGCTGACCCCACGCTCACTGCTCAGCCCGCTCTGGTGAGCAGTTCCCAGGCCTGGTCCCCAGCCAAGCCTTGCAGGCATTATCTTTGTGCCGGCTTGCAAACACCCAGTCCACTGCTCACAGTCATCCTGTAGATGGTTTTGGTTGGACCCTATCACGCCTGTTTTATTTTTAGCAAGAATGAGCTGCCGTAGTTAAAAATACTGGAATGCTTCACATTAAAAAAAAATCTAGGGGATCAGGAGGTAGCGCAGTGGGTTAAGCGCATGTGGAGCAAAGTGCAAGGACCTGCGTAAGGATCCCGGTTCGAGCCCCCAGCTCCCTACCTGCAGGGGAGTTGCTTCACACACACACACACACACACACACACACACACACACACACACACACACACACACACACACACACTCCTTTACTTTGGTGCAATACGCCACACCCAGTCCGTGTTCAGCTTTGTGTCTCCCCTTCTGTTCTTGTTTCTCAGCTTCTCTCCATGAGTGAGATCATCCCCTGTTCTCTTCCTGGCTGATCTCACTTGGCATGATTCCTTCCAGCTCCATCCAAGAGGAGGTGAAGAAGGTAAAATCACCATTTTTAGTAGCTGGGTAGTATTACCATTGTGTACAAAGACCACAACTTACTCAGCCACTCATCTGTTGTTGGACACCCTGGTTGCTTCCTGGTTTTGGCTATAACAAATAATGTTGCTATGAACATAAGTGCACACAGATTTTTTTTTTTTTTGGATGGGTGTGTTTGGTTCTGTAGGCTATATTCCCCAGGAGAAGAATTGCAAGGTCGTAGAGTAGCTCCACTTCCAGCCTTCTGAGAGTTCTCTCTCTCTCTCTCTCTCCATAGGAGTTGGACAATTTACATTCCCACCAGCAGAACAACAGAGCAGCAGTGCAGAAAGAGGGCTTCTTTACTTTACAACCTCTCTAACATTTGTTGTTACTGTCTTTTTCTCCAACCAGAGAGAGAGAAAGAGAGAGAGAGAGTGTGTGTGTGTGTGTGTACACTGTCCTGATTCACTAGTTTTTGTCAGAAAAACACAATCTCTGGGGCTGGGGCTGTGGTTATGCCCTGAACCACAGACTGGATGAGCTGGCAAGAGATAATATTCTAAAAATAACCCCAGGATACTTACAAGAAGAGAGAGAGATGGATGTTATGATAAATAAATAAATGTTATTTCTACTACAGTTCTTTTTTATAGCATTTCATTGGGGCGGGCTTAATGGTTTGCAGTACAGCTGTGGATGCAGGACATGGGCACAGCCTCTCAGCTTCCCGTGACAGATGTCTGCAAAACACTCCCAGCCCCAACGTAAGCTGCATAGGATTCTGCACCAGGACCCCGGAACTTGCCACCCCCGCCCCCAGCCTCCTCCCTGTCCTCCTTCCCCACATCCTTTGCTTTGGTATAATACACCCCACTTAGTCCAAGTTGCATGTTTGTGATTTTCCCTTTCTGCCTTTGTTTCTTAAATTCCACCTATGTGCTGACTGTCTGGTATTCATGCTTCTCTTCTTGGCTTAACGTCACTGGACATGATTCCTTCAAGCTCCACCCAGGATGAAAGGTCAAAGGAGGCGACTTCGACTTCATATTCCTGAAGGCTGAGCAGTATTCCACTTGTGTAGATACCACAAGTTGCTTAGTCACTCATCTGCTGAGCGCCCCTTACTTAGTTGATAGACTTCTACTACTGGATGGTCTAATAAAAAACACCACCTATCACAGGCCTGATCCTGGAGATCTTTACGTGTGGCCGTCACATACCAAATCCTTAGCACACAGACACCGTGGACTCTGAAGATTTCCAAGGCCTCTGCATGAAGGCTCCGAGCATT
This sequence comes from Erinaceus europaeus, assembly GCF_950295315.1. Classification (NCBI taxonomy): domain Eukaryota; kingdom Metazoa; phylum Chordata; class Mammalia; order Eulipotyphla; family Erinaceidae; genus Erinaceus; species Erinaceus europaeus. Next base: position 7,676,523 of record NC_080176.1, read on the forward strand.
ACTGAGAACTCGCTGGGTTTATCAGACGACATCTGTCGGCAGCACTGCTTCATTCACTGATTATGAAGCCCCCCCCCAACAGGTGGGGACTCGGGCTTGAACCTGGGTCCTTGTACATTGTAGAATATGTTTTCTCTGCCAGATGCACCACCACCGGGCCCCTGCTGGAATTTGTTCTGTGTTTCCTGTACTGTGATTTAGGCCTCTTATCTTCCCAGAGAGGTAGTCTGTTGAGCTGGAATCTTTGGTTAAATGGACCTTTTATTTTCTCATTTGGATTGAAATATTCACTCTGCCAGGTCTTGGATTTATTTTTGTACGAGCATCTATTCTGTAGTTTCTGTTGCTTCTTATTTTAATGTCCGCCGTTATGCCGAAACTGATTGTGATGAGGGCGTCTTTAGAGTCCGTCTGCACGTAGAAGGTAGAGTTATTCATGCTTCCCCTTCCTTGTTTTTCAAGAAGCACAGTTGTGTCTTCTGGAGAATGTGTTTTGTCCCCCTCCTCTAAAGCAATCGGAGCAAAAGCTTTAAAATCAGAGCAGAACAGAGGGATTCTGGTGGAGGCTTTGGCGAATAGTTGCATTAATTTAGAAAAGGTGAACGTTTTATGACACAGAGGGCTCCCATTCTCTTGCACACTGTGTCTATCCATTCATTCAGATCATGTTTTATATCCTCCAATAAAACTTTATAGTTTTATTCAGATAAGTGTCATGCTTGCTAAATGTATTCATGGGTATTTTATCATTTTCACGACTGTTGTGAATGGCCCCCCCCTCCTCCCACTTTTATTTCTAATGAGATATTTTTAGTATTCAGTGAGCTCTGATTTGTGGCACCTATAAGTCACATTACACCAGGAAACCCACCCTGCAGTCACTGCTGGGGAGCATTGGGGAAGGGTATATGTTTCCATCTTTCTTTTATTTTGACTGAATGCAGAGCAGTACAAACTACGCAGCCTAGCTCTCTTTTTTTTTTAAATTCTATTATCTATTTATTCATTGGCTAGAGACTGTCAGAAATCAAGAGGGAAGGGGAAAATGGAGAGGGAGAGAGACAGAGAGACGACTGCTGCCCTGCTTCACCACATGTGAAGCTTTCCCCATCAGGTGGGAACTGGGGGCTCAAACCTGGGTCCTTGTGCACTGTAACGTGTGCACTCAACCAAGTGTGCCACCACCGGTCCTGCTTCCCACCCCCATTCTCATTCTCTCTCATTTTCTCTCCTTCTCTCTCTCTCTCTCTCATCTCTCTGTCATTCTCTCTCTTTCTCTCATTCTCTCTCTCTCTCCAAATTTTCTGGAGGACCTTAATGAATAGAATATTGAGAAAAACAACACAGCTGTCGCACAGTGGTGGGAGAAAACAGAGAGCCGACAGACATTTCCCAGGAACCCCTGCGTTCTAGCGTGAGGTTTCTGGCAAGGAGCTTTCGACTCAGTTCCTGTCTCGAGGGGCTTCACAGTCTCGTGGGGAGGACACAGACACCATCGTGGACCAGGACCCCCAAGTCCCCTTCACCCACGCCCTTCCCCTCCTTTCCCAGAGTCCTTTGCTTTGCTGCAGTGCACCCCACATCCTGTCCCGTCCGAACTGAACTTTAGGTTTCCCTCTCTGTCCTTGTTTCTGAAGTTCCTCCTATGACTGAGATGGTCGGTATTCTCTTTTTGGCTGATGTCACTTGGGATGAGACAAAGTTGTTCCGGATGTAAACTGGCCCAATTCTTGTGGGGAGCCGTGGAGATCTTGTGGAGATCTCTCAGAACACTTGAATTCTACTTACTGAGTGTGTGACCCAGGGATCTCTCTCCTGGAGGTTTATCCCAAGGAACCCACACGCTTGTCCACAGAGACCTACGTACACCTATGCTCATAGCAGCACAATCTGGAATATCCCAAGTTTGGAGACCACCCATATGTGCAAAGACAGATATGCACACAACGGAGTGTCTTGATATACACACGGTGTGATACCTACACAGGAATTCTTAGGAGCCTCATCTTTTGTTTATAAGAAGACAATCAATCAGGGGTCTCGGAGAGGGGGTAGGGGGTGTTGGGGAGCAGAAGAACGGTACAATCAGCTCTGTGTTTGGGCAAAGGTGCCACTGACGCCAGGCAGGAGATAAACGGGAAGGGCGGGTGGAGAGGTGGGTGGGGAGGCCAGGGATGAACCTGAAGTGGCACCGAGGTCTCAGCCACGGGCCGGGACTTCTACCAGGACCCTGAGCCTCCACGGCTGCCCTGGAGTCTGGAGAAATACCATCGCAGATGGACAGGCTTCAAGGTCAGCACCAGGGGGGGATTCTACAAGGTGAAGAAATAAACATACAAACAAACAAAAACTTCAGGGCTTAATCAAAACGCCTAGAAACCATCTGGGACTGCAGCCCCCAGACCAGACAGAGGTGATGGCGTGACGTGGGCCCAGAAGACCCCTGTCACAATTCATCTGACCCTCTTGATAACATGGATTAGTTGCTATGGAGATTTCATATTGAAATCTGACTTTCCCATTAAAAAACTATTTGCAGACAAGTTGGGGCCCAGCTCTGATGAACCGTTATGACAGTAAGGGGGTTACCTGCTGTCCAGAGGGCAATAAGGGGGTTACCTTCTGTCAGAGGGCAGTAAGGGGGTTACCTGCTGTCAGACATCTGCATTCGTGGTACAGGCACCGAGCCCAAAATAATAATAATAATAATAATAATAATAATAATAATTTCTGGCACTGGCTCATCTAAATCTGAGCCATTGACCACAGGACTCCATAGCTCCCAGCAACAAGCACCTTCTTATCCTCAGCCCCATCCACTGCACCCACCCCCCTCTGCGTCCTCAGGGCTGTCACTAGACAGAGCAGGAACTCAGTGCTTCACCAAGAGAGTGGGTGCACTTGTCACCTCCACTGTCATGACTTAGCTATGATGGGGGGGTGTGACGCCATCATGACTGTGTCCTAGTCAGGGTTCAGGGAAAGGCCTGTCATCTGCAGGCTAGAGGTTTCTAATCCTGGCCACTAGGTGCCCAAACACATGACCCTCTTGACATTGATCTAGAATCTTCTCTCAGGGCTAAAGCGGTTCTCTCTCCACACCCAACCACCGGCTTTGCACCACGCGACACCTTTACGACCTGACCATGGGCGTAAGGGCACATGTCACCACCCCACACCTGCAGCCGAGGAGAAAGTCAAGCCGCCCAGGTTCCTCTGTGGCTTAGTGGTGGGGCTGAAGTGCTGATTCTGCTCTGTTGTTTGCTGAGCCTGTCTGCAGTTCTGATTTCATGGCAGGGCGTCTGTGTGTGGGGTGGGGTGGGGAGGGGTGGGGGGTGTCCTATTGAGAGTGTGCAGAAGAGTCTTGATGCGATGCCTGTAGCTTTAGAGGCCTGACCACATACAGCTCACCTGTCTTCAAAAAAGCCTTGTGACTTCTAGACAATCCTACCTTCTTCCTCCACCCACAACCCCTACCCCCATCCCCACCCCCACCCCCAAGAAGAAAGGAGAAGCCAGCAGACAGATCTTGCTTTGCTCATCAAGAAGCTTCAGATTAGAAAGCTAGTTAACAATTCATCTGAAAGAAGCAGAAGGATTCCAAGCATATCCAAATTAATATTTATGGAGGGAAGGCTTGCTCAGACCCAATTATTTGAGGGCCTGGAAGCCAGGCGCAGGCGGTGCATTGAGGGAAGGAGGGAGGGAGGAAGGGAGGGAGGGAGGAGAGCATCAGGGAAACAGACCTGAGGGGTCATCTCCAGCAGGCTGGGGGTGCAGAGCTGGGGCACCCCTAAACCGGGCATCCCTGGCAATGGGAGAGCAGGTATGTCACTCAGACCCTTTTACTCAGGGAGGATGCTGCAGACCAGAGTCACAAGCCCCCATGCCCCCAAGACTGGAATTAGGCTAAGTGGTGGTGATGGTCATATAGACAGCAGGAAATTCCCTTACTGCCCTCTGACAGCAAGAAACCCCCTTACTGCCCTCTGGACAGCAGGTAACTCCCTTGTTTTTTACTTTTTATCATTTCTGTGGCTATTCTTATTGTTGTTATTGATGTTACCGCCTGTGAATCGACTCCCCTGCAGGTGGGGAGCCGGGGGCTGGAACCAGGATCCTTATGATGGTCCTTGCGCTTTGCGCCGCGTGCGCTTAACCCACTGCACTACCGCCTGACCCCCCAGAAATGATTACTTTCTAAAGATATTTTATTTTATTTACTTAGGATAAAGGCAGAGAGAAATTAAGAGTGAAAGAGGAGATGGAGAGGGAAAATAAAGAGAAACTTGCCGCCCTGTTTCACCACTTGTGAAGCTTCCTCCCTGTGGGTGAGGACCAGTGTCTGCACCCGGCTCCTTGTGCCTGGTAACCTGTGCTCAAACAGGCGCGCCCCCAGCCCCCAGCCCGGAGGAATGAGTCTTTAAGGTTCAAATCCACTGAGTCTATGTGTGAACTTGCACTGGTCGCTGCGAAATACGAATGGCTTGGGAGTGTCCCTTTTCTGGAAGGAAAGTCACTGAGTTGGACACTGTCAGGTTAGACACCAAGCTCCCGTCATCCTCGTCACTGGACAGAGGACGGTGGCCAGCCCACTCTGCTCGGCTGTCAATCATCTTCATTCCCTGGGGGGAACAGGGAGGCAAAGGAAGTGGTTCAGACCAGGGAGCTAACTTAGTAATTGAGTGTGTGTTTGTGTGTGTGTGTGTGTGCGTGTGCGTGTGTGTGTGTGTGTTTTCTAGGAAGGCAGACTACTAGAATCTAGCACTTCTCTGTCCTCTCAAGACCAGGCTAGTGGCTCAAGGTCTCTCCCTGTGGGCACTGGGTCTCCCCTCTGCTGTGCCTAGCCACCAGCTGCCCTATCTGATGGTCCTTCTCCCTTTTCTCTCTCTCTCTCCACCTGCCATTTACTCAAGTACCAGGTGACACCTCACACCTAAAGGTCACACACCTGGCACACTCCAGTTTCTGATTCCATCCACTCAATCCTGCAAGCCACAAATCCCAGAGGCGTATATCACTTGCCCCCCCCCCTCAGCCTACTGGATCAGTGGGTCTAGTTCGAAAACACGACCTTGTCCAACCAACTCTTTTCACCTCGTCATGGAGGCAGGAGATACTCACAGAATCCTACATCAACCAGAAGAATCGAGTCCTATTCCCTTATAAATATGAATGTCGCTGCACAGAATACACATCTCTGCCCCTGCCCCGCCCCCGGAAGCTTATCTGTTGAATATTCCTCAGAAGACAACCACCATCCTGTCCCTGCCTGTGGCTTGCTTGGAAGTGAAATGAAGTGGTTTGAAATCTTTCATTACTGACATTTCATTCATTCTTTCATTACGCTCAGCCTTTTCTATGCCTGTTTTCTCCATGTTTTTTTTGGGGGGGAGGGTTAAGGGGGTAGGAGGGAGGAGACGATCTAATGTTTGGTTTATATAGACATTTTCTTATTGATGGGCATCTGGTTTTCCAGCTTGGTGACTTTCGTGAACAAAGCTGTTAGGGATTTTTTTTTTTCCCACTCATTTCTCTTAGTGAACACAAGCATTCATTCCTCTTGGGCATATTCCCAGGAGTCTGTGTGCTGGATCTTAGGCGACACATCCTTTGAGCTTTAGAAGATATTGTCAAACTGTTTGAAAGCGGCTTACAGCCACTTGTACTCCCCCTGGCAGAGCAAGAGAAGTCCTGGTTCTTTCATCTCCTTCTTAGCCTTAGCTGTTCTCAGGAGCCGAGAGACCTCCACAACAAACACATCCCTCGCCTCTGCCACTGGCACTGCCACCCAACTCCAAGGTGCCACTATCTGCTCCCTGGAGGGCTGAAGCACAGGAGCCCCTTCACGGTCTGCTCTTGACGAAGCCCTTTTATCCACATCACGCTCAGCAAACACATTCTCACTTTCCTGCAGTGGTTTCTGGTTGCCTGTGAAAAGAAAACTGTGCTCTGCCACCCATGTTTAGTGGAGAAGCAATTACAGAAGCCAGACCTTCCACCTTCGGCGCCCCATAATGACCCTGATCCCCGAGGGATAAAGAGCAGGAAAGCTCTCAAGGGAGGGGATGGGATACAGAACTCTGGTGGTGGGGATTGTGTGCAACTGTCCCTTTGATCCTATGGTCTTATCAATATTTTTTATTTTATGAATACATTTTAAAAGTTTAAAAAGAACATTGTGTTCTGGGGGCCGGCAGTGGTGCATTTGGTAAAGTGCACACACTACAGTGTGCAAGGACCCAGGTTCAACCCCCTGGTCTCCACCTTCGGGGGGAAAAGCTTCATGAGTGGTGAAGCGGGGCTACAGGTGTCTAACTCCCCCACCATCTCGATTTCTCTCCGTCTCTATCCAGTAATAAACTAAAGTCGTTAACAAACAAAAAAAAAAGAAAGAGAGAGAGAGAGAGAGAGAGAGAAAGAAAAGAAAGCTATGTTCCCATGGTGACCTTCAAGTTTTCATATCTTCTTTGCCATCTTCCAGATTCTAGCCCAAATAATCCTTACTCAGTGGCCCGTCCTTGTCAACCATAAAATGTCCCCCCAAGAAACGCCATCTATCAGATCCGCTGCTGCTTTCCCTGTACCTGTCCCCACTACCTTCAGCATCTAAGTCACTGGGCTGCGTCTGCCTGCTGACCTGTGTGCTCTCCCGGCTTGGAGCCTGGTATACCAGATGCCCCTCGCTACACCCAGTCCAGTGCTTGGCACATTCTGAGTCTTCTTGTCCTGCTGAAAGCGGTTTGCTGCCAGTTTGGGATGGGGGGGGGGGTCTTCTGATGTCCTGGTGCGAATTCTTGTGTTTCCTTTTTTGTTGTTTTTGTCAGAAACCTGGAGGGTTTTTTTTTTTTTTTTAATAGGAGCCAAATTGTGATAAGAGAAACTTACAAGCAGGAGGGATGAGGTGTTCCATCTTCCAGCCAGGCTTGGACGGGTCACCATTCGACTCCACAAGAAGTTATTCTGCTGGCCCAGTTCACAGTGTGGCCGCCCCACTGCCCTCACATTGGGTAGCTTTCCCTTCTTCTTCTTCTTCTTCTTCTAGCGTTTGCCCTTCTTCCGTAGCCAGTCAACAGCGTCAGGTTGAGCCCTGACACACTCACTGACTGCTCCTCTTCCACAAAGCCAGCTTCCTGGGAGCCGCTGGAGAACAGACACTCACTCTCCCCTTCCAGAGTCGCCTTTGAGGGCAGGAGACGCATCGCTGTTATTCTCTCCATTTTTCACTTGCTCAGCCCGGGGCACATTCTAATGGAATCGCCACCTTCCCTGCATTCCTCCTCCTTCCGGGATCACAGGGAGGCTTCTGCTGAGAATAAGCATCTGTGCCTCTGAGGCCGCGCTGGAGAGGAAGCAGAGACAGAGGGAAAGGCTGCTGCTGGTGCTCTGAGCACAAAGTGAGGCCTTTTCCTGAGCAGTTTCCGGTTGTGGGGAGGACTGCCATCCCACCAAATGGGCAGAGGCTCGCTGTGTGGGCATTAAAACCACTCTGGGTATCAGATCCCCCAGGCAGACAGGGGCAGGCTGGGAGGAAAGGGCAGCGTCTCCTGTTCTCTGCTTTCTCAGTGTGGCTGGCAGTCTCTCTTCCTCTCCCTCCCTCTCTCCCTCTCACTCCCCCTCCCTCTCCCTCTTTCCCTCTCCTTCCTCTCTGCCATTTAATACACAATGCCCCCACCTTAGCTAGCCCCTCTCTAGATAATCTTTCTTTTTTAAAAAAAAATTTTTAATGGTTTCACACTGATTTACAAAATCACAAGATAACAGGGGGACACCTCCACTCCACGCTGTTCCCACCACCAGAGTCTGTATCCGCATTCCCTTCACTGGAAGCTACAGCAGTCCTCCCAAGATTGCAGATATGGGTTAACTATTATTTCTTTTTTTTTTAATGATATTTTACTTATTTATTAAGGAGAGGGAAAAGAGGAGAGAGAGAAAGAACCAGACTTCACTCTGGTACATGTGCTGCCAGGGGGTCGAACTTAGGACCTCTTGCTTGAGAGTCCAATGCTTTATCCACTGTGCCACCTCCTGGATTACAGGGTTAACTATTATTTCTACAACTGTTTATAGTTGCTCTCCTCTCCCTTTCTCCCCCCATGGCCCCATCTTCTCTTCCTTTCCAAGTCACACCTACACCTATTACTACATCTATTATTACTATATGTCCCTCCATCCCCCACCCCTTCTCTCTCTGGGTCCTGATGAAATGAGAATTCAGAGGTCTCTGATCATCTTCCCCTGTCACTTCCCCCACTCTGGGAGGATGGATCTCTTTCCCCACCCTTCTTGTAACCTTCCCTCTATTTACAAAGTCCAAGGATACTTTAAAAATATAAGTTGATTCATGCTACCATTCGTGCGGCCATAACTCTGCTGAGCTTCCTTTAGAGGTGCTAGTTGAGACAGAAGAAAAGAATATCAATCGGGGCCTGGGGGTGGGGCACAAAGTTAAACATGGAAGGACCCTCAAGGATCCCAGTTCGAGTCCCCGGTTTCCCATCTGCAGGGGGGGGGTCACTTCATAAGCGGTGAGGCAGGTCTGCAGAGGTCTCTTTCTCTCTATCTCTTTATCTTTCTCTCCCCTCTCAACCTCTCTCTGTCCTATCCATTAAAATGAAAAAAAAAATGGCTGCCAGGAGCAGTGGGTTCATACTGCTGGCACTGAGCCCCAGTGACTAAAAAAGAAAAAGTCAGTAAGAAGAGACTCATTGGGAGGCAGGCACAGCAGGTTAAGCGCACATGGCGCGAAGCTCAAGGACCAGCTTAAGGATCCCAGTTTGAGCCCCCGGCTCCCCACTTACAGGGGAGTCGCTTCACAGGCAGTGAAGCAGGTCTGCAGGTGTCGATCTTTCTTTCCCCCTCTCTGTCTTCCCCTCCTCTCTCCATTTCTTTCTGTCCTATCCAACAATGATGACATCAATAACTATAACAATAAAACAACAAGAGCAACAAAATGGAATAAATAAATATGAAAAAAAATATAAAAAAGAGACTCATTGGTATTGGCTTATAAGCAATTTTTCCTATTCCATTTCATTCCCCTTAAACACTGTTTGCTCACTTGAATAAACCATTGTACTTCTTGCTAATTTAAGCTTTCTTAGAATTCCTTTGGTGTATTTTGCAAGTAACTAATAAAGAACAAGAGTCCCAGTGATCAGGGCTACGCTACTTGCTGTCTTCCTACAAGATAGCCAGTGATGTATGCCACACTGGGCCCCCAGGTTCCAGACCTGCATCTTTGGGTAGTTATTTCTTTATGAAAATCCTATCAGGAGGCTCCAAGCCTCAGAGAGAAGCTCAGAGGTGCTAGTCCACACAGCAGGCACAGCGGTAACAACGCTTGAATCAACCAAGTCAGAACAGGTGAACATGGCGCCTGGAGGACCCAGCTGGTACCTCAAGTCCACTGGTTATTGACGACATACAGATCTCAGGAAAACCTCAACCCTTGAAATGTCCCTAAAGTGACAGGCCTGAGAGACCATACGAGACATTTTCTTTTGTGAAATCTGAGGGGTTAGGGGTGGTTGGGAGATGGACCAGCAGACAGAACGTATCCATTCTTGGGATTCGGTGGTGCCACATCTACTAGGGTGCATACCTGACTAAGCGCAAGTATCCAGGTTCATGTCCCAGGTTCCCATCTGCAGGACAGAAGCTTTACAAGTGGTGAAGCAGTGTTGTAGGTGTGTGTGTGTGTGTGTGTGTGTGTGTGTGTGTGTGTGTGTGTCTTTCCCTCTCCCTCCTCTCGCCATTTATGTCTCTATCCGAAATAAAATAAATTAGATACAAAAATAACTCATGCACTCTCTCATCCATATAGGCTCAAGTCTGGTCCCTGATACCATAAATCATCACTGATACAATACTTCAGTGTGCCTTTCTCTCTCTATCTTCTCTCCATCCCTTCTTTCCTCATTCAAGTTTACAGAATGAAGAAGGAGGAGGAGGAGGAGAAGGAGAAGCAGAAGAAGGAGGAGGAGAAGAAGGAGGAGGAGAGAAGAAGAAGGAGAAGGAGAAGGAGGAGGAGGAGGAGAAGGAGAAGGAGAAGGAGAAGCAGAAGCAGAAGCAGAAGCAGAAGCAGAAGCAGAAGCAGAAGCAGAAGAAGAAGAAGAAGAAGAACTAGTAATGGTGGTGGTGGTGGAGAAGGAGGAGGAGGAGGACCAGACCAAGGAGACCACTAGGCAGTATCACATGCATATGCAGGGTCCTTCGTTTACATTAAAAAAAAACATGCAGGAGGGAGTCGGGCTGTAGCGCAGCGGGTTAAGCGCAGGTGGCGCAAAGCACAAGGACTGGCATAAGGATCCCGGTTCGAACCCCGGCTCCCCACTTGCAGGGGAGTCGCTTCACAGGCGGTGAAGCAGGTCTGCAGGTGTCTATCTTTCTCTCCCTTTCTCTGTCTTCCCCTCCTCTCTCCGTTTCTCTCTGTCCTATCCAACAACGACGACAACAACAATAATAACTACAACAATAAAACAACAAGGGCAACAAAAAGGAATAAATAAAAATAAAATATTAAAAAAAAAACATGCAGGAGACTCCACCCCTGCCACTGGTTTGATACTGAAATTCATAAGGACAAGTCATCATCTGGCTGAGAAATGAATTCTGGAGTCACATTCCCAGGCACCCGTCTCCACTCTACTTCCTATTAGTGAGAGGGAGTGGGGCAGGCTCTTTAAATGTGTGTGTCTCGGATCTCTTATCTGTAAACCAAGGATGTTAATAAAACTCTTTCTTCCTAGATGTTAAGTATTTAGTGTGTCAATATTTGTAAAAGCACATAGACATCGAGCCTGGTTGATTGTGCATGCCGCCTGAGTACGAGTGAAATGAATGTCTCTCTTTATGTCAGTACACTTAGGGCCACATAGAACTTATCTCTTTACAAATAAACGCTTCATTTTTCCTGTCTTCCTAACTGCCATGCAAGATACCACCCTTGCCCCAGTCTCCCAGGGTGATGTGAAAGCCACACTGAGCTCCCAGGAAACACCCCCAAGAACCACCCCCCCCCCCAGAACTCACTTCTACAATACAATCAACTGTTTTCTACCACTTTCAGACAAAAAGAGAAAGAAAGAAAGAAAGAAAGAAAGAAAGAAAGAAAGAAAGAAAGAAAGAAAGATCTTGCAATACCCTCTGATCAGCAACTGATCTGAGCGTCTGCATCCGCTACCAGCTAACTAATGATAACCTCCTCCTGCCCTGCATGGAGTTGAGAGCTTCTGGAAGTGCTGGGCTTCCTGGACTATGCAGGGTCCTCATGTCTTATCAGCAGAACTTTTTTTTCTTTCTTTACTGGGGGATTCATGGTTTACAGTCGTGTGTACATGTGTAACATTTCTGTTTTCCACATAACAATACAACCTCTACTAGGTCTTCCTCTGACATCCTGTTCCAGGACCTGAACCTTCCCCACTCACCCCAGAGTCTTTTACTTTGGTGCAATCCGCCAACTCCAGTTCAAGTTCTGCTTTGTGTTTTCGTATTTGTCAACTGTTTATTATTATTAGTGATTTTTTTTTTTGCCTCCAGGGTTATTGCTGGGACTCAATGCCTGCACCACAAATCCACTGCTCCTGGAGGCTATTTTTTCCTCTTTGTTGCCCTTGTTGTTTTATCATTGTTGTGATTATTATTGTTGTTACTGATGTTGTTGTTGTTGGATAGGACAGAGAGAAATGGAGAGAGGAGGGGAAAGCAGAGAGGAGAGGAAGATAGACACCTGCAGACCTGCTTCACCACCTGTCAAGCGACTCCCCTGCAGGTGGGGAGCCAGGCTTAAAGTGAGATTCTTAAGATGGTCTTTGCACTTAGTGCCATGTGCGCTTAACCCGCTGCACTACCACCCGGCCTCCTATTATTAGTGATTTAATAATGATTGACAAGACTGTGAGAGAAGAGGGTACAATTCATACAGTTCCCAACATATGAGTGCCATATCCCATCCCCTCCATTGGAAGGTTTCCTATTCTTTATCCTTCTGGGACTACAGACCAGGGATCTGCATGGGGTGCAGAAGGTGGAAGGTCTGGCCTCTGCAATGTCAGCAGAATATTGTGTGCATTGCTGTTTACACGCGGATGCTGTTCCTTCTCTCTTTGTGCACCCCCCCCCACACACACACACACACACTCACACTCACGTATTCCTTCCTTCGAGGGCTAACACATGGTCACCTCCAGCATGCAGCCTTCCCTGATTAAGCACCCATCAGCAGTGGTTTCCTCCCTCCTCTGCACTTTCTGGGTGGGGATGCTTGTCCCACATCCATTCACAGTCAGGGTCTGCCTTTCACACCTGAGTGTCCGGAGCTGGTGCATTACAGATGTCCACCAGCGGAGGTCCTGGGAGTCAAGACATCCTGTGTCCGCTTTCTCCTGGCTCCACTCCCTGGGGCTGAGGTCACGGATAAGTCTCAGCACGGAGCCTCAGCCGTTCTCTCTGCACAACAGCACTGACCACACCTGCCCCAGCACCTCCTGTGTCAGCACCGTGCACTAACCCACTGTGCCACTGCAGCTCCCCTCAGGACCTGCTGACGGGCCCCCGTTTCCACTCTTCTCCTTAGAGCCCATCTTGCACACTGTGAGTTCAGTAACTCTCTCAAGATTTGCCGCTATTTCTCTGCTGGGAGGTTCTCTAAAGACATCCCAGTATAGGGAGTTGGGCGGTAGCGCAGCGGGTTAAGCGCAGGTGGTGCAAAGCGCAAGGACAGGCGTAAGGATCCTGGTTCGAGCCCCCGGCTCCCCACCTGCAGGGGTGTCTTTTCACAAGTGGTGAAGCAGGTCTGCAAGTGTCTGTCTTTCTCTCTGCCTCTCTGTCTTTCTTCCCCTCCACTCTCCATTTCTCTCTGTCCTATCCAACAATGACGACGACATCAATAATAATACTACAACAACAATAAACAAGGGCAACAAAAGGGAATTTTAAAAAAAACAACATCCCAGTGTGTGTGTGTGTGTGTGTGTGTGTGTGTGTGTGTGTGTGTGTGTGTGTGTGTGATGGGCAGTGGTGCACCTGGTTAAGCACACATAGTACAAGGCACAGGGATTCGGGCAAGGCTCTGGGCTTCCCACCTGCAGGGGGGAAGCTTCACAAGTGGCAAAGCAGGTCTGCGGGTGTCTCTTTCTCTCTCCCTCTCTATCTCCTCCTCCTCTCTCAATTCCCCTCTGTCCTACCCAATAAAATAGAATAAATGGCTGAAGAAAAAAAAAAGACATTCCACTGTTGTCAGATGAAATGCAAACCCTGCCCACTTGTTTCCCTCGCTGCCCTAGCCCCTGGCCTCCTGCTTTCTGTGTCCCAGTCCAAGCTTGCCTTTCCAACTTCCCTGCCCACAGCCTGGAAGGCCCTGTCCCCCGCTGTCCTGATCACTCTCGCTTTTTCTTCCATTCCTTGCAATGGCTTCCCAGGCCTCCTGTCCATCGAATGATACTCCTGCCCTCCCTCCATTTAATCTTCATTTTATGACTTCCAAAGAGCTCTTTCCTTTTTATTTTATTTTATTGGTTTTTTTTTTTTTTTATTGCCACCAGGGTCACTGCTGAGGCTCAGTGCCAACAGTATGAATCTGCTGTTCCCGGTGGCCATTTATTTTCCTTTATTTATTTTTCCCTATTATATTGGGTAGGACTGAGAGAAATGAAGAGAGGAGGAGAAGCAGGAGACAGAGTGGGAGAGAGCAAACTAGACACCTGTAGACCTGCTTCACCACTTGTGAAGCGGCCCCCCTGCAGGTGGGGAGCCGGGGGCTTGAACCGGGATCCTTTTCACCTAGTGCCGTGTGCGTTTCAGCGGGTGCGCCACCGCCCGCCCCCAAGACATCTCTCTTTGTTGGCCATATGTCTCCCTTCTGAACTCTGCAGCTGGGGCTGTCAACCCAGGGGGGCAGGGAGCCATTGTGCGGTTCTCTGTTTTCTTCCAGGCAGCTGAAACAAACAAGACGACCGGTTTTCGGCACTTACTTGGCACCTGAGTGATAATTATTAAGCGGAGTCATGAGGGCGAGCACACTGCCAGCTCCAGGTGGGCCTTCGCTGTGCAGAAGCCATTATTACTTAACTCTTATTGCCTGCGTGCACATCTGTCTTCCTGCTGTTTCCTGGGCTCTTCATGGGCAGTGGCTGTGTCTTATTCATCTCTGGATCCCACGCAGAACCTAGCACAGAGCGGAAGCCAAGCCAGGACACGCATGCTAATGTCAAAGACCTCTGCAGACATCAGAGGGCGGGGGGGGGGGGGGAGGATGAGAGAGAGACTGGGAGCGCAGCCCCTTTGCCTGGGCTTTGCAGGCCCTTGATGGATGGGGACTTTCCAACAGCCTGTTATCACCGGTAGTGGGGAGGCAGTGCTGCTGGCAGAGTGTGAAGAGAGGACTGGGGTGTGTGTGTGTGTGTGTGTATGTGTCTCTGTGTGTGTGTGTGTCTGTGGTGGTGGTCAAGGGCTGTCACTAGGATGAGCACACCAAGGACTGACCTGGCCCTTGTCCCTGCAGCCCTTTCTTCTATTCCTGCCATCCCAGCTGCCAGGGGAGCAGAGGCAAGACTCCACCACAGGAGGCCTCCAGTCCCTCCCAGGAGAGGGTGGTGACAAGACCCACTCCCTGCCCCGTCCCACCCCAGCTCCTGGGAGCCCAACACCTGGAGAGCCAGGTGGATCCGCTCCCAATTCTGGGCCATGCTGCTCATGTGGTTAAAAAGGTTCTGTTTATCAGAACGCTGTAGAAAAGGAAAAAAAGAATCACTCAGCTTAAGCCAATCTGTGCAGAGGGCTTCAAATATAGGCAGCGGATCTGATTTCCCTGGAGCAGCGGTGAACAAATAAAGGGAAGGTATTTATGGCTCTCTGGGGAAGGACAGGCAGCAGGCTGCTGGGGGGAGGTCTTCCCTCTCCTCCTGCCTTGCTCAGGTCTCCCCCACCTCCAGGCTTCTGGCTGCCCCTGCTGTCCTTGCACCCTGTAGCAATTCCCCCATTGCTCCCCATCTGGGGGATGTGGGGAGACCAGCTGGCCCTGGGGTGAGGGAATAGGGGAGGGTCCCCTGCCAGCTGCAAACATCTGGAACATCCCCAAGCCTGCTACTCAACACAGAGAGCTCCTGTCTCTACTATTCCTTAGTAGTAGCAAAGTATAGGGGAGCAGTCTTCAAACACTGCAGGAGGCTGGAGAGAGAGCTCCCTGGGCAGGGAGCATGCCTTGAGTCCTGGCACCACATGGAAGTGCCACGGCATATGTGGGGAAGCTCCAGATGCCACAATGTCTCACCCTCGCTCTCTGATGGAGTGAAAAAGATGGGTCAGAGAAATGGCATACGCGTGAGGCCTTGGGCTCCACAAAATAACTAAACAACGAAGAAACAAAACTAACTTACAAACACATCTGCACTGTTTGTCCTGGAAACGGACTTGCCATCCATACCAGGGAACTGAGCAGAGCCCCGCCTGCCATGAGTGGTATGAGAATGGCTGATATTGATCACTTGCTACCATGATCAAGGCTGCTTTGCCCTCAGCACCTCCCTTGTGTTGCTTTATTCAATCCCCTCGACCACACCAAGGCAGGTGCTACTCTGACTCTCTCTCTCTCTTTTTTCCCCTTTGATAGGGCAGAGACAAGTTGAGAGGAGGAGACAGACAGGGAGAGAGAGGAGTCCCCCAGAGTGGATGTCCCCAGAGTGGATGTCCCCAGAGTGGATGTCACTGTGATTCGTGTTCAGGGGAAGGTTAGCGCTCAGCGCAGTAGCCCTGTGAACCGCTGGGTGCCACTGGCTCTCTAAGCTGCAGTCTCTTCCCTTTCACGTGAAAGGCGGGGGCATAACCCTCCTCACACAGGGACGTGCTTGTGTGCTGGGTGCTGACACCCGGCAGGGTGCTCTGTGTGTTAGAAAAGGGGGTGTCACTGTGTTTCCCCAGGATGCTCACAGTAAAGCCATGGAGAAACACTATTCTGTTTTAGACAACAACAACAACAACAAAATCAAAGTAGGTCCATCTACAGGGGCAATTTTAAGTACTTGAAACACAGGTCTGTGAAGGCCAAACAAGAGTGAGGGAAGTTTCAGAAACCCTGTGGCTTCATCAAATTCTCTCCACACCCTGCTCTTAAATCAGCCAGGAGCCACGGAGGTCCAGGCCAAGGAGATGGTGGACCTGTCTCCAGAGCTGAAGTCAGCAAGGCAGAACTTTCTGCAGGAGCTGAGGGGCCAGTGCAAGCTCCCCACCCACCCACTGCCCCGCCCCCAACCATGCCTCCCAAGGTAATGGTCCCCCCCTCCTGCTGCCCTAGACTCTGAGAGCAAAAGGCCCCTGACCCTCCCTGCAGCACTTAGGTATCTCCTCTCCAGACCCCCAGGTCCCCAGGCACAGCCAGGAGACACCACTGGGGAGCCATCTGGGTGGGATCTGGGGTGTCCTCCACTCCTGGGGTTTCTGGGGAAGCTGCACGGTGTGGCCAGCTGGGGCCTCTCCCCGCCCCGTCTTGCCTTCCCAGGCTGGCCGGCTCACCTGTGTCTCTGGAGAGCCCTTACAGGACACCTGCCTGCCAGGCTCCATCTCAGTGTCTGTTTCTAGGAAACCTGACTCCCAGTGGGGAGGATGAGGACAGCCCCCACCCCTACCCCCAGCAGGGCTATGGGGGTCTGGGAGGAGACACCCACTACCCACTGCCCACTGCTGAGAGCCCGCAGATCTGGGGCTGTGCAACTGGTGTTCCTTCACTCTAAGTCTGAGGCCTTTCTTCACCAGGGAAAAATGAATTCCCCCTGAGACACACTGGGTAAGACTGGCTTTGAGGCCATCCCAAGAGGAGAGCCATTAGGCTCTGTGTTCCCCTTTCTTCCATCCTGGGTCCCCAGTGGAGGCAGAGTCCAGCAAACCCTGTAACAGATTCCCTGAGCCCAGTGGCTCTCTGCACTCTGCAGGCCTTGGGAGTTTTGCTCCTTCCCCTTCAGTCAGGCTTCATCCCCACCAGCCACAAGAATCCTTCCCTGGGCTGGTGCTGCAGGGCCTACTGGGAACTCCCAGAGAGAAACCTAGAGATCTGGACAGAATCAAGTGCGGGAAACTGTATTAGGCCTCCCTGTGATCCGCCAAACAGCGCAGACAGTACAAGCTGGAAGCCAGTCTGGTTCTTTTGTCTTCATGAGAACAGAAGTTGACATGCCATCAGTTCACACTTAATGCAATATTCAGACGCTCTTGACATGCCACTGGAAACTCCAGCTCTGCGGAAGTTCCAGGCTCACTTCCTGAAAACAGTTCTAGAATCAGGCTTGGATGACTCAGGACACTTAGTCTGATGGTAACAACAACAAAAAAGGACTATGCCTCTTTATAAAAAAAAGAAGACGGAGGAGGAGAAAGATAAGGAGAAGGGGGAGAAGGAGAAGGAGGAGAAGAAGGAGGAAGAGGAGGAGGAGAAGGAGAAAAGAAGAATTCCTTTTTTTAAAATTAATCATTGATTTGATAGCGACAGAGAGAAATTGAGGGGGGGGGACAGAGAGAGAGACACACACCTTCAGACCTGCTTCACCACTCATGAAGCTCTCTCCCTGCAGGTGGGGACTGGGGGCTTGGACTGGGATCCCTGCGCACTGTAATTAGTGTGTGCGCTCAGTTAGGTATACCACTACCCTGCCCCAGGAAAAAGTATTCCTGCTGGGATCTTCAACTGGAGGCTCTAAGAGAATTCACGAAGGCAGCAGAGGACACTCTGGTTCTATCCTGATGCAAATGGATGACTTGGGGCAAGGCAGGAGCTCAGGGATGCCATGCCGGTCTGTGTTTGGTGTTCTGTCAGCGCCTGCAGGCGAGTCTGTCAAGGAAGGCTCAGGGTGGCTCCAGAGAAAAGCACAGTTAGAGAGGGAACCCGCTTGCAGGAGGACAGGCAACCGACAAAGGGAATGTGAACTCCCTCCCAGGCAGGGTGTCTCAGGAAGACAGCCTGGTGAGTGGCGCCCACATCAAATCAGGCGAATTCTTCTTCTTTTTTTTTTTTTAATTTTGCCTCCAGGGTTATTGCTGGGGCTCCGGGCGTGCCTGCATTATGAATCTACTGCTCCTGGTGGCCATTTTTTCCCCATTTTATTGGACAGAACAGAGAGAGAGAGGAGGAGGAGATAGAGGCAGAGAGAGAAAGACAGACCCCCACAGACCTGCTTCCTGCTTCACTGCTTAGGAAGTGTCCCTCCTGCAGGTGGGGGTTCTTGCGATTCCTACTATGTGCACCTAATTGGGTGTGCCACTGCCCGGCCCCCCAAATTCACATTTCTGTAGAAGAGCCTGAGCTGGTGAGAACCAGGAGGAGGCAACTGGGGACAGCAGCGCCCACTGGACTGTCTCTAGAGGCTGATTTCAATCAGACAGCAACACCCCAAGCCCAAGGCAGGAGACCCGTCTCTACGCCGATCACAGGCAGTTTGTGATGGGGGCATTCTTTCAAGGCAGCCAGTCAGATGGAAGAGAAAGCAGGCCTTCTCCTTCTGCGGCGTCGGGGATAAGACATTCCTTCCACCATGAGGAGAGAGGAGCGATCCTCCGATGCCGTGTATGTAATGGTCCATCTCGTCTCTCTTACTGTACACAGTGGGTGCTTATTAACATGGAATGCACAACTCCCTAACTCTATATAGCACTACATTATATGGCATGTAACGCAATAATGTTGTAGGTGAACTATTATCTATAATGGCCAACACAATGTTTGTCCTACCAGTCTTGGAAGCAGCTCAGACCATCAAAGGACAGAACAGGGCAGGTGAAAACAGTCCACCTGGACAGTGGACCTGCTTTGCCGTGAGCACAGCACAGGGTTGAGCCCAGTGCTGATGGCACTGGAGGAAGAGTTGGTACTGTGGTGTCTTTCCCTCTCTGTGTGTCTTTCAACCCAGACAGGGAAGCCCCAGCAACGACAAAAGGAAATAGAATCAATTAGTCCAGGTCTGCTTCTGCACAACTATGGTTGCGACGTGAAAGCACTCCCGGTCGGCTTGTGATACTGTGAAGCATTACTGAACCACAGATGTATGGGTGTCCAACGCTTAAAACTTAGATAAGAGGGGACCGGGCAGTGGTGCGCCTAGTTGAGTGCACATATCACCATGTGGAAGGACCCGGGTTCAAGCCCCTGCTCTCCCTTTGCAGGGAGCTGCAAGCATCTGCCTCCCTCCCTGCCTCCCTCCCTCCCTCCCTTCCCTCCTTCCTTCCTTCTTCCTTCTTCCCATGACTCTGTCTCCCCAGATTTACCCCAGCCCCTTCCCCACTGAGGAAGCTTCCGGTGGTGTGGCCTCCTTCCTTCCCTCTTTCTCTATCCGCCCCCCCCCCTCCCAGAATGCAACCTTGTTCCTTTCCGCTTTATGTGACAAGACAGAGAGAAACTGCAAGGAGAGGAGGAGACGGGGACAGAAAATCAGAAGGCCGGGTGGTGGCGCAGCTGGTTAAGCGCACACATTACAGTGCACTAGGACCTGGGTTCAAGCCCCTGGTCCCCACCTGCAGGGGGAAAGCTTCACAAGTGGTGAAGCAGGGCTGCAGGTGTCTCTCTGTCTCCCCTCCCCCTCTCAATTTCCCCCGTCTCTATCCAATAATAAATAAATAAAATAGTTAAAAAGAGAGAAAGAATCAGAGATACCTGCAAACCTGCAGGTGGGGAACAGAGGCTTGAACCCAGGTCCTCTGGCATGCCACCGCCTGGCCCCCACAAATGTAACTTTTAACTATAAAATACATGACTAGCTATTCCCAGGGAGGGCTTAGCTCACTCCCCAAACTACAAGCCCAGTTCCTGGTTTTTCCCCAACTCCAAAGAGTCCATCTCAGCTGACAGGTGGGCGAACATGCCTGCCCGAGAGGGACCTGGGGAGAGAGGAGGCCAGCAGCTGTGAGTGTTCCAGCTCCCGGAGAATTAAAGGCCTGTGCTCAGCTCAGCTCAGCTCAGCTGCCATTCCATCTCCATCCACTTAAGAGGCCAGGCTCTGCGGGAGCCACCCCCAGCTGTGGGGGAGAGATGGATGGCCCCCAAAGACCCATTTCATTATCCCCAGGGCCCAATTGGGACCCTATTAAAGGTTAACTGGTCCATCTATAAATCTCACACTAATTTTTAACTGCGCAGACCAGAGGCTCTGACCGGGGCCCTGCTAATGAGGCCTCTGGCACCCTCCCCGTCTGGGGCTGACGGAGGTTCTCAGAAAATAAATACGGCCCTGCTCGAGCCCCCAGAAGCCAATGGCTCTAATGTGGTGTAACCGTCTCTAAGTGAGTACCTGATAAATGAACGGACCTGCTGAGCACAGTTCACCATGCACAGCCGCCCGCCCTGGCCGGATTCCGGGGGAAGGGGGGTGGGTGGGGGAGCCCTGGTGGCAGAGGAGGGCCCTGGGACTGCACCCTGCAGAAGCACACCTGTCACACCAGCACCTGCAGCAAGGCCCACGCGTGAAGGCCCGGCTCCTAGCAGCTGCTCTGTGATGAGCAGTAAGGCTGATGACTCCTGCTTGGTGGCCGGGCTGATGATAATAGGAGCAAAGGCTACGGTGAGCTGAGGAGATGGAGCCTTTCTGTCTTTCTTTTCTGACCTCAGAAAAATAAACCTCTTTATACATTTTGCATTTATTTACTGGAGTAAAGACAGAGGGGGAATTGAGAGGGAAGGAGAGAGGGAGAGAGAAAGAGAGACACCTGCAGCTCTGCCCCATGGTTTCTGAAGCTTCGCGCCTTCCAGGTGAGGAGCCGGGTCCTGAACCCAGGCTCTGGTGCTGGAATATGGGCCAGGGCTGCCGCTGCCCGGCCCCTGAGAATGAAGCCTTTCTAGACAGCACGGGGCAGCTGGAACGCCCTCCGGCCTGGCCGTCGGCTGGGTCCAAGGGCTTGGGGAGGGCGCTTTCCAACTCTGAGCCTGGGTTTCCTCTTGGCAGGAAAAGGACTACACGAGCTCGCCAGGAAGGGGAGAGTATGACCACTGCAAAGGAGCTCATCTGTAGGACTTTCTGAGACAAGAAAGGTCACTAGGAGTCTTCCTGAGCTGCCCTGGGCACCCAGGTTTTATGTGACAGGAGACCTGATTTTTTACCCTAAGGATGTGTGTGTGTGTGTGTGTGGGGGGGGGTGAGTACAGTGCCAGACAGTTCCCTGCATTCTCCAGATGGTTCTGAAAATCTGTGACATAAACAAGGATTCTGGGAACAGAGAGATGCTGGTGAGATCCGAGTCAAGTCAGAAGGCAACCAGAGCAGGAGGAGGAAGGGTGGATGGAGCGAGAAAGGATGGAAGGAAGGAGGGAGGGAGGGAAGGACCTCGAAGACTGCAATCAGCTGGTGATGTAGAAATAGAAACAAACATGAGGAGACTGTGTGGACCAAACACTGGGGCCAGGGGTTGCTGCCTCACGGATGGGGTAGGCGGGGACAAGGAAGACACGGCCCGTGACCAATATCGAGGAAAGGTCACTGTGGTCAGTGTCACCCAGCCAAGGGAGCCTTAAGAGCTGAGGTCAGGTGGCACACACAGGACCAAGTACAGGGACCCAGGTTCAAGCCCCTGGTTCCCACCTGCAGGGGGAAGCTTGCAGCTGTGGTGCAAGGTTGCAGGTGTCTCTATCTTTCCTTCTCTCAATCTCCCCTTCTCTTTTTGATTTCTGTCTTCCAAACCTTAATGATTTTATAGAAATCACAGATCCAAGAGCCAGGGAGAGAGTTCAGCCTTGCAGCAAAAGAGCTGCACCCCTAAGGCCCCAGGGTGGAGCCCCAGCACTGCCGTAACACCAGAGCTGAGCAGTGCTCCCCCGCCTGCCCCTCCATGCAAGATCGAGTCCTCATGCAGAAATGCCGCGTCCACTCTTCCCCATAAGTATTCAGGAGACCCCGGACCCGCCCACAGGTGTGGTGTACTGGCTGGGTCACAGCAATGGTGGGGCCAGGAGTGGAGAGAGAGACAGACAGACAGAGAGAGAGAGACAGAGAGAGAGAGAGAGAGAGAGGGAGATGGGGCCTCATAGGAGCCCCATAGGAGAAGGATGAGGAGCTGTGAGGAGGCAGAGGCCAGGCAGCCTCAGCAGGGAGGGGAGGGACCTCCAACTTGCAAGTGGACCCTGGCATGAGGCTGCCCTGCTGAGCGCCTTGGCTGACGGCTCAGAACCACTTCTCCTGGCTCCTGAGAGACACAGAGACAGTCCCCACAGCTGTTGCTGCCTGAATTTTTTTTCTTTTTTGAGCATGGTTTATTTCCATTTTTCTTTTTAAATTCCTGCTGCTGCTATTCCAAGATCCTCTTCCAGCTGCCTGTCTGCCACCTCTGAGCTCCCTGGTGTCCTTATCCAGCTCCCAGCTGCCTTGCTGCTCCTGGGCTCCCCCAGAGGCTCCCCATCACCCCCTCTTAGCTGGAGCCCTTGCTGCCCTCACCCTAAAGCCCCCCCATCACCCCTCCTTGTTGGAGCCCCTGCTGCCCTCCCTCTAGAGCCTCCTGACACCCCCTCCTAGCTGGAGTCCCTGACACCCTCCCCCCCCAGAGCCCCCCATCAGCCCCTCCTAGCTGGAGCCCCTGCTGCCCTCCCGGGTGACCTGTGCGCGCGCGCACACACACACACACACACACACACACACTCACACTCAAGGCTTCACTTCTCCTCCCCATGGGTTCCTGTCTTCTCCCCTCCTTCCCACCACGCACTCAGGCACACCTCAGCAGCCACAGGAAGGGCTGGGGGGGGGGGCTTCCTGTTTCTCTCCCTGACTGTGGTGCGGGGCCTGAGCAGTGATTCTGGGAAGGAAAACCACTCTCCCTGAACTCTTGGGAACAGAATGTAAAACACAGCCTATGGCCCTCGATGCCTCTCCCAGGGATCTCTCCAGAGCCAGCAAACACACCCATCCAAGGAGATCAGTGTGCAGCCCTGTTCACAGCCCAGGTGTCCACGGCACGTGGGTGAGCGACTGAGGAGCTGTGGTCTGCGGTCACGTGGGGTAAGACTTGCTGGGGGCAAGCAAGTCAGCTCCTTCAACTCGTCTTGGATGGATGGAGCTTGAAGGACCCGTGTGAAGTGACACTGAATCAGACGGAAAGGGGTGAATGGGAGATGGCCTCGCTAGTGGGCAGAACATGTGAAACAAGAACAGAAGAGGGGAAGCAGCAGAACTTGGGCTGGCTTGGTGTATGGCACCAAAGGGAGAGACTCTGGGGCAGGAGGACAGTGAGAGGGCTGAGGGGAGCAACACCCCCCCCCCAATACACACAAAACCATCCTGTAGATACAAAATCTTGCCAAAAGTGAGCCCACCAGCAAAAGTTGCAAAAAAAGTCTTAGAAGCTATGCCTAAACTAAGACACCTTCTGAAAAGATCTGAGGAGCCAGGAACCTGGCAAGAAGATCAACAGAACCAGATCAAAGGAGGACGATCCTGAAAGCAACAGAGCCCAGAGACAGAAGTGAAAGGAAAGACAGAAGTAGGGGAAATATGGTCAGACCTCTCTCCCTTCTCTCCCCTCCCTCCTTTCCTTCCTTCCTTCCTTCCTTCCTTCCTTCCTTCCTTCCTTCCTTCCTTCCTTCCTTCCTTCTTCCTGTCATCACCAGTGTTTCACTTTTTTTTTTTCAGACAGGAAGGAAAAAACCATGATAAGAAGGCCAGAGGGAGGGAGTCAGGTGGTAGCGCAGCGGGTTAAGCACACGTGGCACAAAGCACAAGGACCGGCACAAGGAGTTTGAGCCCCCGGCTCCCCACCTGCAGGGGAGTCACTTCACAAGTGGTGAAGCAGGTCTGCAGGTGTCTGTCTTTCTCTCCCTCCTCTCTGTCTTCCCCTCCTCTCTCCATTTCTCTCTGTCCTATCCAACAATGACGGCAACAATAATAACTACAACAATAAAACAACAAGGGTAACAAAAGGGAATAAATACATATTTTTAAAAAAAAAGGTCAGAGGGAAAGTCACCACAGTCCTGAACTCCCGCCCTCCCCGCATCATGAAGGCTGGACTCAGACACATGGCAAAGTAGGCACGTTTCCGGGTGGGCGGCCTTGTGGTCTCTTCTTGACTAGATCATCTATAGGAAATGACTGTGGGCCTGGCAACGGGAGGCCCCTGGGGGGATGGGGTCAGGACCAGAGGCAGTCAAAGCGGCTGCCAGCCAAGCTCCATTTCCTCTCTCACCTCTGTCTCTGCCAGGAGGAGCTGATCCTGGTTTCCTTGGCTCCAGAGCCCCCTTTAACTCACAGTATCCAAAGGTTAAGTGTTTTTCCACCGCAGCAGCAAGTGGACAGACCAGGAAAGCCAAACACCCTCTGCCAGGGCAGGGGCCGAACGCTTGGCCTGCCCTGCCCGTCGAGACAGGCCTAAGCCCAGCACTGTGCCTGTGCACGGAGAGGACCGGCGGAGTCAGGAGTGTTTGCTTTCGCCCGCTTGCTTTTCCTGTGCTGTCCGATGACACGGGCGTGGCCTCCTGTGCCATGGCCATGAGCTGGTGGTGGCGGTGGTAGAAAAAAAAATCACACCGTGTCAGCACTCATCTGTGCGACTGGCTGTGAACCTATTTGCAGATTACAGCCTGTCACTCTCAGATGAGTGAGTGGAGACCAAGATGTCAATTTAAGCACCTCTCCCTCTCCCTCTCCCTCTCCCTCTCCCTCCCTCTCTCTCTCTCTCTCTCTCTCTCTCTCTTTCTTCCGCACTACAATTAGGGGCTGACACAACTATCATACAGCACAAGCCTAATGTACAAGCTTTCAATTCTACAGTGAAAGTGAGAAGGAGGTTGGAGAAGAAAGAGATTGACTGAAGTGCGGGCAAGGCGTGAGGAACTGAACAGGGCAGCAGCGTGCGTGCGTGCGTGCTGTGGGGAGGGCAGCCCTGCTCCTCCTTCGCGGAAGGTGGGAAGGATAAGGCCCAGGGAGCGGATTCAGGAGTGGCCAGGAGAGGAAACTAAGCAGCGAGGACAGGTCTGCAGGAAGTTAACAATTCATCCTGGCTGCTCAACAGACAGCTCTGGGATCCTGATGGCAGGTGCCCTTCTCAAAACAGGAAACAGGCAGCCTCTCTTCTGAGAGAACCATGGGGCCCTGTTGAGTTAAGAGTCCTCTGGGATCCCTCTCAAGGTCTTTGTGATTAAGACTAGAGAGAAGGTGATGTCTGGGCTTAAGCTTCCCAGGGTGGAGAAACTGAGCTCTACTAAGCATGTCTCCCTCTGCCTTCTTCTCCTCCCCCTCCTCCTCCCCTCCCCCTCCTCTCCCTCCTCCTCCACTTCCCCTTCCCCTCCCCCTTCTTTCTCCTTCTCCTTCTCCTTCTCCTTCTCCTTCTCCTTCTCCTTCTCCTTCTCCTTCTCCTTCTTCTCCTTCCAGGGTTATTGTAGGGGCTCAGAGCCTGCACTATAAATCCACAGCTCCTGGAGGCCATTTTTTTTTTCCCATCGTTGTTGGTGTTGTTGTTGTTGGATAGGACAGAGAGAAATGGAGAGAGGAGGGGAAGACAAAGAGGGGGACAGAAAGATAGACACCTGCTGACCTGCCTCACCGCTTGTGAAGCGACCCCGGCTCCAACTGGGATCTTTACACCCCCCCCCCCCCCCCCCCGTCCTTGCGCTTCGCGCCATGTGCACTTAACCCACTGCACTACCGCCCGGCCCCCTCTAAGTATTTCTAGCCAGCATTACACAAGGGAGCAATGTTATCTATCTGGACAAAGTGGTTTTTCTTGCTGTCTTGGGATCCCAGGCGTGTGCAGCAAATCTATAAAAACCAAGAGAAGGCACAGCAAGCAGGCCCCATGTTAAGGACCTTGACCCTTCCTGATTCAGCTTCACAGGAGGCGGGAAGATCTGGCAGGGGGCACTGAGACCCTTGGAGGTGGTGGCATCTCAGAGTCCGGAGAGGCACCAGGTTGAGGTCAGGCTTACAGATGGGGATTGTCAAGAATGGGACAGGACAGGGGTGGGTGGGTAGCTATGCCAGGTACCAGACACAGAGGCAGGGGGGTAGCTATGCCGGGCACCCAGACACAGAGGCAGGGGATCCTCCAAGTTGTTCTGACTCCCGTTCCTCTCCCCCTCCTCCCTGCTTCTCCGGGCAGTGCTTCCACAGCTCCCAAACACGCTCCCCTCCCTCACTTCTCTCTTAATGGACTTTGACAGCCCAGAGATCATTTGAGCTGGGACCTTTCATCCTCCCCTACTTGACATGAGCACCAGGCAGGACTGCATAAACTGGGGGTCGGGTGGGGCTGCGCAGCGGGTTAAGTGCAGGTGGCGCAAAGCGCAAGAACTGAAATAAGGATCCCGGTTCAGGGCCCCGGCTGCCCACCTGCGGGGCAGTCGCCTCACAAGCAGTGAAGCAGGTCTGCAGGTGTCTGTCTTTCTCTCCCCTCTCTGTCTCCCCCTTCCTTTCTTAATTTCTCTTTGTCCTATCCAATAAAATAGAAAAAGAAAATGACCACCAGGAGTAATGGATTTGTAGTGATGTCACTGAGCCCCAGAGATAATCCCAGAGGCAAGAGAGGGAGAGAGAGAGAGAGGGAGAGAGAGAGAGAGAGAGAGAGAGATTCCATTACCAAATGGAACCCCAAAGAGGAGGTTATTGGTGAACTTGGAGGAAGAAGATTGTATTTCCAAGGTGTCTTTGCCCCCTGCCTATTGATGGCATTCCTTGCTAGGAAAATAAAAACACAAATAATCAAACTTCATTCTATATACATATATAACTTATTTTACTTTAATGGGAGAGAGATGCACAGATAAAGACATGGAAAAAAAAAAAAGACCAGAGGACTGCTCAGCTCTGGCTTATGGTGGAATGGGGGTGTGGGAGGCATTTGAATATGGGACCTCAGAGCCTCAGGCATGAAAGTCTTTTGCATAAGCCTCAGGCTATTTCCCTCAGCCTCATTTCTTTCTTTTTATTAATTTTTAAAGTCTTTATATTTATTGATTTTTCCATTTTGTTGCCTTCGTTGTTTTTCATTGTTGTAGTGTTATTGTTGTTGTTATTGATGTCATCGTTGTTAGATAGGACAGAGAGAAATGGAGAGAGGAGGGGAAGACAGAGAGGGGGAGAGAAAGATAAGACACCTGCAGACCTGCTTCACCGCCTGTGAAATGACTCCCCTGCAGGTGGGGAGCCGGGGGCTCGAACCAGGATCTTTACGCCGGTCCTTGGGCTTTGCACCACGTGCGCTTAACCCACTGTGCTACCACCCAACTCCCTCTTTCTTTTTATTTATATATTTGATTTTATGGGACAGAAAGAAGTCGAGAGGGGGAGAAGAGAGAGACAGACAGAGAGAGAGAGGGAGAGAGAGGGAGAGAGGGAGAGAGAGGGAGAGAGGGAGAGAGAGGGAGAGAGAGGGAGAGAGGGAGAGAGAGGGAGAGAGAGGGAGAGAGAGGGAGAGAGGGAGAGAGAGGGAGAGAGAGGGAGAGAGAGGGAGAAAGGGAGGTGGCACCTGCAGCCCTGCTTCTCTCTCAGGATATTTCCTCCCTGCGTGTGGGAATCGGGGTTTGAACCCTGATTCTTGTGCATGGTAACGTAGCCCATAGTTTGCATCAAGATCCATGGAGCTTTGAGACTCACATGGGGTTTCACCTCCATGAGGTGTCACAGAGCATAGTTTCTCCTGCACCAAACTCCCTGACCTTCCCCTATCTGGCCTTCACCACACACACACACACACACACACACACACACACACACACACACACACACTCCCAAGCCCCAGACAACCATTAATCTGTGTAAGTGCCAAACGCATGCTAACCGCTCTCGGTACCACAGGAGCTCCGAGGCAACCACTAATCTTTTTACTGTCTCCAGAAAGTTTTTGTCTTTTTGCAAAGGTCGCAAAGTGTAGGCTATCTGGACTGGCTCCTTTGACCAAGCAGAATGCATTGAAGGCTTCCCTGCCTCTTCCCGCTACTGGCTAGGCCTGTTTCTTCCCATGGCTGACTAATCTGCGCACACAGATCTGTGGTGGAGTCCTCATTCCCTTACTGGAGAACTCCTATCCAATAAAATAGAAAAAAAAATGACCGCCAGAAGCAGTGGATTCCTAGTGATGGCACTGAGCCCCAGAGATAATCCGAGAGAGAGAGAGAGAGAGAGAGAGAGAGAGAGAGAGAAAGGTAGGTTCCATTACCAAATGGAACCCCAAAGAGGAGGTTATTGGTGAACTTGGAGGAAGAAAACTGTATTTCCAAGACTCTGGCTATCTACCGTAAATGTAGCTGCCTGTTCACAACCTGCAGGGAGGTTTCTGTCACACCTAACTTGTCAGCTGGTTGGGGTCAGAACCTAGAAGCCGCTTCATATGGTCAGGTGGCTTTTGTAAAGACATTGAAAAGCTGTCTTTTTTTTTTTTTTGGTCACCAGTAGCTGGGGCTTGGTGCTGGCACTGGGAACCCACTGCTTCTGGCGACTATTTTTTCCTTTTTTAAAAATTATTTTTTATTTATTTTTTATTAGATAGGGCAGAGAGAAATTCAGAGAGGATATGGAGACCAAGAGGAGAGAAAAGACAGACACCTGCAGACCCTCTTCACTGCTTGTGAAATGTTCCCAGTGGGGAGTGAGGCCTTGAACCCAAGTCCATATGAGTATCCTTTCCCGTAGTACTTAACTGGGTGCATAGTACCACTGCCCGGCCCCACAAGCTGACTTCAAACAGGGCTGCACCATTCAGCAATTCCCACCAAAGATGAGTGAGTGTTCCTGTTGTCCCGTAACCCTGCCAGCATTTGGTGTTGTCAGCTTTCTCAATATAATCATCCAGGGGGGCGGGCGGTGGTGCACCTGGTTAAGCGCTCATATCACCATGCATAAAGACCTGGGTTCGAGCCCCACTCCCCACCTGCGCATACTCCTCACTTTCTTGGTCTCCCCTCTCCTCCCCTTTCCATTTTTCTCTGTCCTGTCAAATAAAAAAAGAAAACAAACAAACAAAAAGGCCTCCAGGATTTGTAGAGCTGGCAGGGAGCTGGAGATCACCCTGGAGGCAAACAGACAAACATTCACAGCCAGGGAGGAAGCTCTAACAAAGCTGATATTCTGTATGGATGAGGCCCTCAGTCTTGTAATGGCTCTAATTTCACACATCACCGGTTTCCATTTTATAAGGAATTCTTTTTAAAACTTAAAAAAAATATTTATTTACTTTTCCCTTTTTTTTGCTGCCTTTGTTGTTTTTCATTGTTGTCGTTATTGTTGTTGTTACTGATGTCGTTGTTGTTGGATAGGACAGAGAGAAATGGAGAGAGGAGGGGAAGACAGAGAGGGGGAGAGAAAGACAGACACCTGCAGACCTGCTTCACTGCTTGTGAAGCGACTCCCCTGCCAGTGGGGAGCCGGGGGCTTGAACCGGGATCCTTACTCTGGTCCTTGCACTTGGTACCACCTGCACTTAACCCGCTGCACTACTGTCCAACTCCCTGTAAGGAATTCTTAAGGACTTTTACCTCTGTGGTCATAAAACCCTTTTTTTTTTTTTATGGTGTCTAGTTTCCTCTGTAAGATAAATGCCTTTATCTGGTTTTAGCATTAAGGTGATGAAGGACTTAAGGAATGAGCTAGGAGGCATTCTCTCTGCTCTCATCTTCAGGAAGGCAGTGCAAATCAATAGTGTGTGTGTGTGTGTGTGTGTGTGTGTGTGTGTGTGTGTGTGTGTGTGTGCGCGCATTTTTTAGATTCTTGGCAGAGTTCACCAGTGAAATCATCTATGACTGGCTCTTTCTTTTTAGGGTGACTATTAACAATAAACTCAACTTATCGGATAGATGCCCTTTTTTTTTTTTTTTTTTAGATAATCAGGGGTTGGGTGGTAGTGCACCTGGTTGAGTGCACACACATTGCAAGTGTGTTAAGAACCTGGGTTCAAGTCCCAGTTCCCCACTTTCAGGGGGGAAGTTTCATGAGCATTGAAGCAGTGCTGCGGGTTTCTCTCTCTTTCTCAATTTTTCCCTGTCCAAATAAATAAATAAGTAAATAAATAATATTTAAAAATGATACTTGATTCCTCCTATGATTAAGTAGTTGGACAGCTTGTGTCTTTCAGGGAGTCCATCTACTTACTCAAGGTGAAGGCATAAGGATGTCTGGAGTATTCATTTCTTATCCTTTTAACATCCACATAATCTGTAGTGATGCCATTTCTTTTGTTTCTGATATCGGTCACTCTTCTTTCTCTCAGTTACCATGACTAGGGTTGCTCTTATCAATTTCATGACCTTTTCAAAAGCCACGTTTAAGTTTCATTGTTTTTCTCCAGTTGTTTTGTGTTTTCCACTTTACTATTTATGTTATGATTTTTTTTTTACTGTTTGTTCTTTCTGTCTACCTCCAATTTACAATACTCTTATCTTATTTTCTAAGTGAAAGCTTAGACTATTAACTTTTTTTCCTTTTCAAAATGTACATTCAGTGTTAAATATTACCTTTCTAAAAGTCATGTGCAACCAAAGACAGCTGTGAATAAGCAAAATGATTCTCAGAGGAAAGAAAACACCAGCAGGACAGGTATCACCTTCACAGTCTACTACACTATGGCCAACAGTGTGACACTGGAACAGAAATGGGCACTCAGATCAATGGAAGTAATAGCAAGTCCAGAAATACACCCACACATGCGTGAACACCTACTATATGACAAAGAGGTCCAAGCCATTCAGAAAGGGAAAGGACACCTCTCCGATGAGTGGTACTGGGACTGCTACCTGTAGTAGAAGAATGAAACTAGACCACCACTTAATGCCATTTACCAAAGTCAACTCAAGATGAATTAAAGATGTGGATATTAGGCCTAAAGCTGTGTGATTCATCGAAGATTACCTAGATGAAACACTTCAGGACCTTAATATGCAAGATGTATTTGGAGACTCAAATTCATTGGGAAGGGCAACTAGGGAAAGGATAAATGAGTGGAATTGGATCAGAACAAAGCAACGTCTGCCCATCAAAGGAAACTTACCGAGTAATTTAAAATCAATAATTAGGTGAAGGTATTTGCATATCATGCCTCTAGCAAGAGAATAATATGAAAAGAAACCATATAATTCAACAATAACAACAACAAAAAGAATAAGCAACTCAATAAAAAATAAGCAAAAGATCCAAATAGAGAGTTCTCTAAAGAAGAGAGATAGAAAGAGACCACAGGCAGATGAAGAAATGGTCCACGTCACTTATTACTCAATCAATACAAATTAAGATCAGATTGCCATTCTATCTCATACCTGTAAGTGTGATTTATATCAACAAAACAGAAAATAACAAGTGTTGGCAGGATGTGGAGCAAAAAAGGAATACAAACTGGTGTAACCACTAAGGAAAACGGTACAGTTCTTAAATAAAAATGCAAATCTCTTGTGGTTCAGCAATTCCTCTCCTAGGCATATATCCACAGGACACAAATATACTAATTGGAAGAACCATGTGCTCCATGTTCCTGAGTGCATTATTCACAATATCTAAGCAGAGGAAGCAGCCTAAATACCCACGGATGGGTGGCTGAAGGAAGAAGTTGTGGGGTATTCTACTCAGTGGAATGCTGCCCTACACTTCCAAAGATGATATTGTAATAGTGTGTTGTTCTGAATCAAAAGAAACTGGGAGCGATGCTAAGTGAAGTAAGAGGTGAAAGACAACTAAAGGATGGTTTCCTTCACAGACGAGTGTAAACAATGAAAGCAAATCCATTTGCAAAAAACAAAACAAAACAAAACATAATAACCAAACTGTCTTAGGTTTTGTGAGAACTATGCTGGTTATGGGTGTGGTGTGTGTGTGTGTGTGTGTGTGTGTGTGTGTGTGTGTACAGTGACTTACACACAGACATAGGAGACTGTGAAATTTCATCCCTGAAAACTTTTAATTTTGCAGACCACATTTAGATCATTAGTTAATTTGTTTAAATCAGAGTGTCATAATTTTTTAAAAATATTTATTCCTTTTTGTTGCCCTTGTTGTTTTATTATTGTAGTTATTGTTGTTGTTGTTACTGATGTCGTTGTTGGATAGGACAGAGAGAAATGGAGAGAGAGGAAGGGAAGACAGAGAGGGGAAGAGAAAGACAGACACCTGCAAACCTGCTTCATTGCCTGTGAAGTGACTCCCCTGCAGGTGGGGAACTGGGGGCTCTAACCAGGATCCTTCCACAGGTCCTTGCACTTTGCGCCATCTGCGCTTAACCCGCTGCACTACCGCCTGACTCCCGAGATTGTCATAATTAAATTAATTAATCATGTTTTATCCTTAATCTGCTGCAAAATTTCTTTGTCATTCTGCTTAGTTTTGCTGCCATAGTCAATGCCATAATGAACATCTCTGGACATACAATTTCTTTCCAGGTTGTAGTTACTTGCTTGCATTTGATTCACAGGTGTAGAATTTGTAGATAGGCACTGTGGTGATTTCTTAAGTTCTTTGGCACCGCCTCCAAACTGTTGTTTAATCTAGTTATGATAATTTTCCAATATTGCTGGCCATATGTGACGTATCTATTTCACCACACCCTTACCAGAGTTAATTGGGCCTTCACTGCTCTATGTCAAGCTGTTTTTCCCAGCTAGAGAAAAGAAGATGGGGAGGCATCGAACACCAAAGCTCCCCCAGACCCACACTGGGGCTCCAGATATAACAACGCAGACACCTTTCCAGGCCACTGTCTCTGTGGTCCTCTAATCAAGTTTTAACAGTGTCCTTGGCTCTTGACATGCGACCTTGAGAACAGAGGTGGCTTCAGCTTCTCCAACCCCTTGCCGCCAGCAGGGTGATTACTGCAGAAGAACTGGCATGACCAAGCCAGGTAACATTTCCCATCTATCGCTCCTGTGACCAGTGGCTCCGGGATAGGAACCAATGTGGCCTGTGTTCAAACTAGTCAATTAGAACTGAAGGAGGAACTTGTTTCAACACATAGAAATCAGCAAAGCCCATCCTGGTTCCAATCTATTTAGCATTTCTGTAGGCTTGATTCTATCACCGCGGGGGTCTCTTATGAGGAGGAGGGCCCCCAGGAAGCCTGCTGGCTAAATATGCCCAGGCATGGCTGGGGGGAGGGTAATAAGCAAATGACTAGGGCAGGGCTCATTCTCAGAATTCCTGGCTTGGCTCCCAAATGTAAAAATCTCTACTGGTGGTGCTCTGAGCTTGTAAACAAAGGGGAGGCTGGTTACAGGACGGGGGTGGGGGGTGGGGGGGTGTGGGGTGGGACATGCTGCTGGAAGGTTCCGAGGCATCAGACACTGCTGCTGGCCTGTTGGAAGCAACGGAGCTTTGGACACGGGGCCTGAGTCTATCTGTGTCAACCGCCCTGGGCCCGCATCAAAGAGAAGGGTCAGGATGAAGGAAGGGAGAAGACAGGATGGACAGTCCTGGGGAAACTGACTCTGCTTGTCTTGCTCTCTCTCTTCTAATCAATCTCTGGCCTTCTTTTCTCTCTTCCTTCTCCACACCCACTTCCTTTCTCCCTCTCCAGGTGAAATGTGTTCCCTACAGTGTGCTCACCAACCCTGGTC
Organism: Erinaceus europaeus; assembly: GCF_950295315.1. Classification (NCBI taxonomy): domain Eukaryota; kingdom Metazoa; phylum Chordata; class Mammalia; order Eulipotyphla; family Erinaceidae; genus Erinaceus; species Erinaceus europaeus. The sequence continues at coordinate 7,710,010 of NC_080176.1, forward strand.
AGAAGTCGTGGGGGTCCCTGTGCCGTCACCGCTCAAGTCACCGCGGAAGCAGTCCGGGGAGCTCAACACCTGTGGGCGTTGGGTGCGAGCAGGTGAGTGTGCCCCTGCCAGGTATGGGTGGGACCACGCTTTGGGTGGACCTGTCAGGCTGCCCATGGGGAGGGCAGGAGCAGAACGGTGCAGGCTTCACTGAGGAGCGACTGCGGTTACTAGACCTTAAGGGTGGGAGCTAACCCCAGACCTTCCCTGCCTGGTGTCTCAGTTCCACCTTTTACCAGCACTACCCAACACCCAGATCATAAAGAGAGGTCTATGGGTGGCTCTTGTGGACACAGTTCTCTCTCCTATGGAGCCTCGAGCCTGTACAGCACGACTGTCCTTGGGTGTTCCCTCCTGTTCATGGTTGGGGTTCTTCATTTCAGGGCCCCGCAGGAGAATCCCCTGCAGTGAGCTCCATCTGCTGGTGAGACCCAGCACACTGATAGATAGGCAGGGGGCGGTGAACTCACAGACTCCAAGAACTGTGAAGCTTAGTCAGTTTTATTTATTTATTTATTTTGGGGGGGGGGTGTGAGGGAGTAACGGCTGCTGCACAGGGATTCCTTCCAGAGAAGACTGAGCACACCAGGCTTGTCTTTCTCCTCCTCCCCTCCACCCCGAGTTTCCAGATGGGGACCCGAGGAGGAGATCACAGGGCCAGTCCTGCAGAGCCGCCAGCCGGCCCTCGGTCACTGGCACCACAGTGCCATGCTCCTTCCAGGACGGTGGCATCCCGTGCCCTCTCTGACGGACGTGACGGACGAGGGCTGGCGTTTCCCTGGGGCCATGAGTCCCCGTCTAAGCAGCCCTTATTTACTGAGCCACAGACTCCATTTGCTCTGCCTGTCGGGCCCCAGGTGGTGGTGGTGCGGTAGGTTAATAGCCTCTTTGAAAGTGCAGACTGTGAGCGGGAACACACGCAGCTGAGAGTAATAGGAAAATAGATGTGAGGCTTGAAGGCTGCGGCTGGGGTTCTGGTTCCGCCAGGCAGGCACTACTTGCTTGATCCTGAGAAACTGTGTCGTCTCTCTAAGCCTGTCCCTTCAGCACCCTGTCCCTGGTGTCCATGGCGGAGCCTGGCACATACTGTGGAGACCACCCTGTGCCCTCAGACACGACTCGTCCTTTAAGTATCCCTGTGTAGCTGTCATCCTGGAGTCTCTCATCAGGAAGCCTGGGTCAGCTCCAAGCTACACTACGTCTGTCAGGCCGGGAGAATGCCACACACACACAATGGAATACTACTAAGCTGTTAGCAATAATGAAGTCAGCTCCTCTGGCCCCCCATCTTGGGTGGAGCTTGAAGGAATCATGTTACCATGAGATAAGACAGAGAAGAATAAACATGGGAATGGTTTCGCTTGTGGGTGGAATTTAAAAAAATGATGGTGGGAATTGTGTGGAGTTCTACCCCTCCTACCCTACGGTTTTGTTAATTTATCCTTTCTTAAATAAAAAATAAATTAAAAAAAATGAGAACATATGGCACAAAGTGCAAGGACCAGCCTAAGGATCCGGGTTTGAGCCCCCGGCTCCCCACCTGCAGGGGAGTCGCTTCACAGGCAGTGAAGCAGGTCTGCAGGTGTCTGTCTTTCTCTCCCCCTCTCTGTCTTCCCCTCCTCTCTCCATTTCTCTCTGTCCTATCCAGCAACAATGACATCAATAACACAATAACAATAATAACTACAACAATAAAACAAGGTCAACAAAAGGGAAAATAAATATTTAAAAATATATTTGAAAAAAAAAAGAACAGAGAGGGGAAAACACAAAGCAGAACTTGGACTGGGTTTGGTGTATTTCACCAAAGCAAAGGCCTCTGGGGAGGGAAGGTGTGTGTGTGTGGGGGGGCTGGATCTGGGGTCCTGGTGCAAGATGGTTAAAAAAAGGTCTAAGTTGGGGGTGGAAGTGTTTTTGCAGACACCTATCCTGAAGAGATGAGACGCTGTACCCATGTGTCAGCAACTGTCCTGTAAACCATTAGCCTCCCAATACAATGATATAAGAAAGGGGAGAGAGGGGCCAGGCGGTGGCACACCTGGTTACACACACACACACGTTACAGAGCACAAGGACTCAGGTTCAAGCCCCGGTCACCAACTGCAGGGGGAAAAGCTTCACGAGTGGTGAAGCCGAGCTGCAGGTGTTTCCCTATCTCTTCCCCTGTCTAGCTCCTTGCCTCTCTGTTTCTCTGTATCTATTTAATAATGAAGACAGATATTTTTTTTAAAAAAGGAAAAGAAAAACATGCTTGTCATGTGTTGGCAGTTCCAGCTGGCTATCTACAGAAAAGCAACATTCCAGCGGCTGACCTCCCTCATGCAGCGTTGCATCCCCTGCCAATTCTTCCCCTAGCCATCTACTTCGGACTGAGACTTGTATCGGACTTTCTGACATACCCTATATACATTTTACACAATTTTGAAGCAGCTTATTTCCCTTCACGCTGCTGGTTTTTCATAGACTGATCCTGAGTAATTCATAGACTTTACAGACTGTTGCCTTGAGGACTATACAATGCCAAATAGCCCCTCTGTTTGGTGGGTCACGCCTCCCGCCTCCCCCTCATTATGTACCCTCGCCCCTTTCCCCACCCAAGCAGGGAATGTTCCTTTACACACCAATCCTTCCCTTCACACCACACTGGCTTTTACTACTCCCCTACTTGTCCCTTCCTATTTTGTTATATCATTTAGGCCCAAAAGGTTTCTGCCCCATGATAGTCTTTTACAGACTTTGTACATCTTATGCAATTACTAGATAGAAAGATAGAAAAGATGTAGAGATATTGTGAAGAGATGGTTGAGCAGGCTGCGCTTAAACCTATGAGATGAGTCTCTCCAGGTAAGTCTCTCCCTCTAAAGAGGGGTTGAGCACAGGAGGACGCATAAATCTCACAAGGTTGGCAGCCATTTAAGCCTTCCATCCTCCACAGAAAGTCCTACATCTTCCCACCTGAGCATGGCATTCCTCTAAAACATTTAAGCCTGCTCCATTCCATTTTTCTTTACTGTGTCCATTTAGATATAAAGGGATAGGAGGAGATGTTGCTGAGCAGTTATTCTGATGTAGTCTCTGCCCCCCCAGGTTTTACTACGCAGCGCAAAACCCTAGCATTGCCCCCTTCAACCAATTCTGGCCCTACACGTCACCTCTGGTTGTCGCCCAATAAAAAGCCCCCTCACCCCCCCCTGGGCTCTCAGCTCTCCCTCTCTGAGGTCTCGCTCCCTGCTCTCCCCCGTGGTCTGCCATTGACGGCTGGCTCCACGTGGTCTGAACCAACCCCCCCCCCCATCCTATAATAAAGATTTGTGTACCCCTTTAAAAAAAAAAGAAAATCATAAATGTTAAACCTTTATTGGTCTGGAAATCCAGAGAGATCATAGGGAATTGTCCCAGAGGATTATGGAGAAGACTGTATGAGAGAAGATAAGCAGAAACATTCATGCCTAGTAAACATTTTTTAATCTCTTGTTACCTTTCTTTTTAAATAACATTTATGTTTATCTGAAGACAGAGAAATCAAGAGGTAAGGGGAGATGAGAGGGAGACAGAGAGACACCTGCAGCACTGCTTCACCACTTTTAAAACTTTTCCCCCTGCAGGTGGGGGCCAGGGGATTGAGCCCGGCTCCTTGTGTAATGTGTGCACCCTACCAGGTGCACCACCTGCCCGGCCCCTCTTACCTTTCTGTCTTGCTATAGAGCAGGGGGAGGGGAATGAGTGGCGGCGCACCTGGTTGAGCACAAATGTTATAGTGCGCAAGGGCTCAGGTTTGAGACCCAGTCCCCACCTGCAGGGGGGAAGCTTCATAAGAGCTGAGGCAGTGCCGCTGGTGTCTTTCTCTCCCTCTTTACCTCCCTGCCCTCTTGATTTCTAGCTGTCTCTCTCAAATAAATAAAGATAATAAAAATGATTTTAAAAAGCGAGAGAAAGGGGGCACAGGGATGAAGAAAGAAAGCTCAGCAGAGAGCGGATGTGGATGCTGAACGAGCTAAAATCACATGACATGGCAGGGTTCCTGTGGTCATCAAGCTGGATGGTGCCGATGCCGGCTTGTGTGAGTCTCGGGAAGTCTGCCATGCCAGAGCTGCGTCCGGGACGAGCGCTCCCCTCTTCCTCTCTTCCTGGACTGCTCTTCTCCACCCTTCCTCAGCTTGGGAATCAGTGGGTAGATGCCGTTTGCCGAGATAGAGATAACCCCTCCCCGCGGTTGCCAGTGGTTGCCAGAGCCCCAACTGACTGCTCCTCTCAGAAGCCTGCAGTCCAAGCACAGTACGTGGGACACACAGTGGGCCCCACCGCACCTGGCAGAGAAGCACCCGCCTTAGTCTTACTAGGATTCCTGTGCCTTCTCGCTTCTGTTCCTTGTCTCCAAGGTAGCTGAAAGCTCTGTCTGCCTCCTCCTCCTCCTCCTCCTCCTCCTCCTCCTCCCATCCTGTCTGATTCCTATGTTGATGTCTCTAGTCTGAGCCAGCTGCCGCAATGAACTGTGATATCACAGGCGAGATTTATCAGCGGCTACAGCATCTGTCAGGAGAGAACGGGAGGATCTGGGGCATGTTCTGTGGGGAGCCAGACCCAGCTTCAAACAGGAACAGTGGGTGGAGCCATGGCCACACTGGGGCTGGGAGCCTTAGAGCCGCACACAATAAACACAATAGGTTCCCATTTCTGACCACTTGGGAGACGTGGATGATGGACTCTAGTTTGTGGGTGACAGAAGCTAAGTTCCAGAGGCTTCAGTAGCTTGCCCAAATCTGTGCATCTCCTCATTGGCAAAGCCAAGGCTGAATGAAACTCAAGGTCCAGGGATGGCAAAGGCTGTTTCCTTAACCTGAATTCGTTTTGATTCCTGGGCCCTCTCCTAACAAAATAAATAGATACCTAAATAAATACATAGCCAATGACCTATTTCTCACTCACTCTCAGAGGTAAGGCAGGGGGGTGGCACATCCAGACGAGTGGGGAGGGCGCGTGGCTGGTGCAGGAAGCGGGAGGGCACAGTGGCCCACTAGCCCTTCAGGTCGCAACAGGCGCAGAGAGGCTCAGGTTGGTGAAGGTACCGACTCCCAGAGAGCAAGTGAGCAATGGAGGCCTGACGCAGTGAACGCAGACACTTGATACCAACCAGGGGAAATCAGGGATGCATTGGATCGACCTTCCCGTGGTGCATCCCATGAGTACCCATTCATTGGAGAAACTGACGATCCTTCCTAGCCGACTGAATCCACATGGATCCCAGTCACTTTCAAAGCCAGCAACAAGCAGCAACCTGACGCTGTTGACTGGCTACGGAAGAAGGGCAAACGCTAGAAGAAGAAGGGGAAATCAGGGAAACTCTAGAGGACAGACTTCAAGTGAGCAGGTGGCCCCTTGTGGGGACTCAAACTGAAGGAAACGGAGGCTCCGACTCCCTCACCCAGGTACACAAATCCTGCTGGTGACAGACAGACAGAGGTTCTAGAGAGCTCCATGGGGTGAATCAATCAACAGAGCTCAAACACGGCCATGGCCGGCTCTATCCGGAGCACCACGGAATCCAAGGAGTTGTGCCTCCTGCTTGAACATTCTGTCCCCGCTGTCTACTGGGTGACGATTAAAATGCTGGTGGGAATGCAGTGGCGTGGCCCCTCGAAAAGACTGTGGGGACAGTCCTCAAACCAATAAACACGGAATTACCTCGTGATCCAGCAATACTGCTCTTGCAAACATTAACTTGAAGGGGCAAGTGCACCCTCTTATGTTCACAGCTGCTTCATTCACAATGGCCAAAGAGTGGAAGCGGCCTAGATGCCCATCAACAGGTGACTGGATATAGAAGTTACAGGATACAGACTTAATGGGATGCTACTCTGCGATCCAAACAAACAAACAAACAAAGATGATACGACTTGATGTCTTCTCCAAGCCTGTTATTATCCTACTACAGGCTTCAGAGAGACTGTCGTCAAAAAGAGACATCAGTGGACGACAGTCCATGAGCCCTAAGTTTGCCCTCTGTTGCTTTGGGGAAAAAAAAAGTTTGAGGGGAAAACAGTCACATTCATGCTTTAGCCATGATCGCTCCCGTGCCTCACAGGACTGCGTTTCTGTGACAGAAAGCATGGGGCCTGAAACGCTGAAAATACTTGCCATCCGACTTTTTATATATCAAAGTTCTGCCGATTCTGAGATGGGCTGGTATGTGCGTTTGGTTATCGACCTGACCTGACTTTCTGGGCAGAATTCTGTGGGTCTCTGACACAGAAGGTTCAAACATGGTCATGTGAATGTCGGAGACAGGAATACATAGCAGTTTGAGTTTGAAGGAAAACCAGAGGAGTGCATTATCCGAGTAGCTCAGAGAGGTAAAGACTTGGGAGCTGTGCTGAGTTATCCTGAGATGAGAAATGGGGCCCGTGTGCCCGGAATTTAACATGTGTGACAGGAGCTACTGACTCCTCTGCATCCAGCAACATGTCTGAGACAGAGAGTGAAAGGAAAACAGTGTGGGGACGGTCCCCTTGTTATCCGTAAACGGTGTTGTCCAGTGGATACAGGCGGTGTTACAGGAAGTTGATGCTGTAGTTCAGTGTTTTTGTAAAACATGCCATGCACAGCGGTGCATTGAGGGTGTGCAGATCAAACGGTCCGCGGGAGGTGAGCATGAGCGTGTGGTCACTGCTCAGAGGACGTCACCGGTGTCTCTGAGGGTGCCCACTATAGGCGGGCGTTGTGGCCCTCAGATTCATACGCTAAAGCCCTACCTTTCAACGTGACGGTTCTGGGAGGTGGAGGTGGGTGGTTGCCCCTCCATGGTGAGGTCCTCATACTGGGGTTAGCGAGCGTCCTTCGGGGAATAAACATGGACAGCTGGCTTCACTCTGTGTGAACAGAGCAGACAGTGAGAAGACAAAGTCATCTAGACAGACAGGTCCTCACAGAGCACAGAGCACAGCCATGCTGGCACCCTCATGGCAGGTTGCACAGCTTCCAGAAGAGTGAGTGAGCAAACCCTGTATTCCGAGACACTCGGCCTGTAGTATTTTGTTCTGGCCGCTGAAACTGAATATCACACTTTTCTTTATATATATATTCCCTTTTGTTGCCTTTGTTGTTTTATTGCTGTAGTTATTATTGATGTCATTGTTGTTGGATAGGACAGAGAGAAATGGAGAGAGGAGGGGAAGACAGAGAGGAGGAGAGAAAGACAGACACCTGCAGACTTGCTTCACCGCCTGTGAAGTGACTCCCCTGCAGATGGGGAGCTGGGGGCTCAAACTGGGATCCTTACGCCAGTCCTTGTGCTTTGCGCCACGTGCACTCAATCAACTTTTTTTAAAAAAAGATATATTTATTTTTATTTCTTTTCTTTTTTCTCTTTTTTTTTTCCCCCTCCAGGACTATTGCTGGGGCTATGTGCCTGCACTATAAATCCACTGCTTCCGGAGGCTATTTTTTCCCCATTTGTTGCCCTTATTGTTTATCGTTGTTGTTGTTATTGATGTCATCATTGTTGGATAGGACAGAGAGAAATGGAGAGAGGAGGGGAAGACAGAGAGGGGGAGAGAAAGATAGACACCTGCAGGCCTGCTTCACTGATTGTGAAGCGACTCCCCTGCAGGTGGGGAGCCGGGGGCTCGAACCAGGGTCCTTACGTGGTGCTTTGCGCCACGTGTGCTTAACCCGCTGCACTATAGCCCGACTCCCTACACACTTTTCTTTTATTATTACCTTTATTTTTGTATTATCTTTATTTTTTTATGGGACAGAGACAGCTAGAAATCGAGAGGGAAGGGGGGAGAGAGAGGGAGAGAGACAGACAGACACCTGTAGCCCTGCTTCACCACTCGCAAAGCTCGAACCCGGGTCCTTGTGCATTACATCATGCAAGCTCAACCAGGTGCACCACCACCTGACCCCAGACCACCACCTCTCCAGTGAAACCTATAGCCTCTGGCATAATCTCTGTGCAGTTCCGTTTGCTTGATTAGGTCTTTGTTTCACTTCCATGCTGATGAATGGCCTTGTAGGGATTTCATTATTTTCCCTTCACATTTAGTTCTGAGATTATTTCCTGGACTCTGCTGTTTCAGCTGAGAACTACTGCTTGTAGTGGAACCCACCCATACACTCTTCTCCAGTTCTCCTTGTATTTTATTTTGGCCAGCTTTTGACAATGTACTTATGTGTTTGTGTGTGTGTGTTTCCTTTATTTCTTTTCTATTCTGCTTGGAATTTGTAATGAGTTTTAAGTCTACCATTTGTACCTCTTTTGGGGGAAAAACAAAATCTATGTTTACCCATTATTTTTTTTCTGTTTCTGGTCACAGATTTCTATCTTTAGAGCTCTCTCTCTATTTTGTATCCTTGTGAGGTTTTAATTTACATGTCTAACCATTTATTTGGTCCTGTGCATCTCACAGGCCTCTTCAGACTTTCTGCTCCAGTCCTTGAGCTAGCTCTTCTGTGGCTAAACAAGTTCAAATCTCCCCGCTAATACCGAGCACAGAAGATGAAACCTTCCCTCAAACTTCCCTTTCTTTATGGCCTTGGCGTCTTGGGTTGCCTGTGTCTCAATGACTCTTTTCAGCCCTTAAGTCACTAAGGGTTTGCTTGTGTGTTCGTCTGGCGTGGTTTTCTATATACAACTGTTGAATCTGGAATGGTGCTTAATAGAGTTTGTTCTGTTCTATACACACGTAAATTAGCAAGCCCTATAGAATTTGTGTTTAATTTTTTTTAATATTTATTTATATACTTTTTTGTTGCCCTTGATGTATTATTGTTGTAGTTATGATTGTTGTCTGTCTTCATTTTTGGATAGGACAGAGAGAAATGGAGAGAAGAGGGGAAGACAGAGAAGGGGAGAGAAAGACACCTGCAGACCTGCTTCACTGCTTGTGAAGCGGCCTCCTGGAGGTGGGGAACAGGGGCTTGATCCTGGGTCCTTATACACAAGGCATTGTGTTCTTTTCTTTTAAAAATATTATTATTATTATTATTTTAATATTTATTCATTCCCTTTTGTTGCCCTTATAGTTATTATTGTTGTTGTTACTGATGTTGTTGTTGGATAGGACAGAGGTAAATGGAGAGAGGATGGAAAGACAGAGAGGGGGAGAGAAAGACAGACACTTGCAGACCTGCTTCACTGCTTGCAAGGCGGCCTCCTGCAGGTGGGGAGCCGGGGCTCAAACTGGGATCCTTACATGGGTTCTTGCGCTTTGCACCACGTGCGCTTAACCCACTGTGCTACACCTGACTCCCCTTGTGTTTAATTTTTAAGGTCCATTTCCTTATTTAATGAGACAGACAGACAGACAGACTACAGATGAGACTGAGACTAGACTGCCACTCGGGGTGTAATCTGGTCATAGAAGGTGTTAGGGCTTGAAAATGGGGTCCCAGCGTAGCCAGCAGGCACTCCATCCTCCTCTCTGGGGCTATTTTTTTTCTTTCTTGAACTCTGGCAAGAAATCCTCAACACATCACAGACCAAAGAAAGACATGAGGTTGGGGCTGGGGGATGGCGCACAGGTCCTAATGTGCAGGCCCAGGCTCAGGCCCCGCCCCAGCCCCACCTGCAAGGCGGGAATTTCTCAGGTAGTGACATGCTACTGCTCTCTCACTCTCTCCATCTTCCCCTTTCGACTTCTCTCTGTCACTGTCAAATAAATAAATACATAAACAAACAGACAGACTTGATAAAAATAAAACATTTAGGGGGTCAGGCAGCAGAGCAGCGGGCTAAGCACACATGGCGCAAAGCCTAAGGACCAGCGTGAGGATCCCGGTTCCAGCCCCCCTGGCTCCCCACCAGCAGGGAGTCACTTCACAGGCGGTGAAGCAGGTCTGCAGGTGTCTGTCTTTCTCTGCCTCTCTCTGTCTTCCCCTCCTCTCTCCATTTCTGTCTGTCCTATCCAACAACGACAGCAGTAACAACAACATTAATAACCACCACAACAATAAGAATAACAAAGGCAACAGAAAGGGTAAAAAATAGCCTCCAGGAGCACTGAGCCCCAGTAATATATAAAACAAAACAAAATATCTAGAAAGACATGTAGTTTCTGACAGAAGCAAGATACAGTGAAATCCAGAGTATAAAGGGTTATTCTAGAAATGGAAACTAAGGTGCCGGGCAGTGGTACAGAGGGTTATGCGCATGTGGCGCAAAGCACAAGGACGGGTGTAAGGATCCCGGTTCCAGCCCCCAGCCCCCCCCCCCACCTGCAGGGGAGTCGCTTCACAGGCGGTGAAGCAGGTCTGCAGGTGTCTCTCTTCCTCTCCCGCTCTCTGTCTTCCCCTCCTCTCTCCATTTCTCTCTGTCCTATCCAACAATGAATGACATCAACAATAACAGTAATAACCACAACAAGGCTACAACAACAAGGGCAACAAAAGAGGGGGAAAAAGAAAAAGAAATGGAAACTAAATCCTCTGTCATGTGTGTGTGAGAGAGAGAGAGAGAGAGAGAGGGAGAACTGTTAACTTTTCTCTGGTATGAACTGGCGTTTTCCCTTAGTGACTGCTACATATTTGTATCATGACAAGTAACTCCGGCATAACATTTACCTTTGTAGCCCCTATAAAATACACAGCTCAAGTCTGGTGAACGGTTTGTGTGAATGCTCTACCATGTGCGTGACCCAGGACCCAGCAAACCCCACTGCTGGGAGTTTCAGTGTTGTGGTCTCTTTCACTATCTCTCTCTACCTCCCTGTCTCTATGCATATACAGTTCAAGGCACTGAGGACGCTTTCACTGCTGTATAACCAAGACCAAGGTCCATCTCCAGAAAGTTTGCATCATCCTGCACTGCTGGGAGGCAGGGAAAGTTGTGATGCATTTCTGCACAAAAAAGCAGGGAAAAAATACATCAAGACTTTTATTGCACCAAAGTAAAAAGACTCTGGGGTGGGGGTGAGTGGGGAGAATACAGATCCAAGAAGGATGACAGAGGACCTAGTGGGGGTTGTATTGTTATATGGAAAACTGGTAAATGTTATACATGTACAAACTATTGTATTTACTGTTGAATGTAAAACATTAATTCCCCAATAAAGAAATAAAAAAAATAAGAAAATACATTCAGACTTGCCCAACAACCCAATAAAACTCTGTTCCTGTGAAACCTTTGCTCTCCATTCCCCCTTGCTCCTCATCTGCTCTCTCTTATCAATAAGAAAAAACACAGACTTCTGGGAGGCATGGCCCTGGCCATGGAGCAACAGAACGGAGCCCATCTCACCCAAAACAACACATGTCTACAACTGTTGACCTTAACAAAACTCAACAACTGCAGCTGACACATCGCAGCCTCAGCCATCAAGTTGCAGATGCTGTCGCGATGCCACCCTGTCTTCCCTGGGCAGATGCGACCAATGTAACCCAGAACTTCACCTCCCAGAGCCCCGCCCCACTAGGGAAAGACAGAAACAGGCTGCGGGGTATGGAGCCACCCGCCAACGCCCACGTCCAGCAGAGAAGCAATTGCAGAAGCCAGACCTCCCACATTCTGCACCCCAAAAATAATTTTGATCCATACTCCCAGCAGGGGAGAAATGACAAAGGGAAGATGACCAGTAGGCTCTGAACTCCAACTCCGTCAGGGCCCGGAGACAAGAGGAGGGACGTTTGGATGTAGTAATGGGTTTATGTGTGAAATGGAAGAGAAGATGGGGCCACAGGAGAAATGGGGGGGATATATACAAATACAGGCAGATAGTTGTAGAAATAATAGTTAACCCATATCTGAAACCTCAGGAGAACTGCTGTAGCTTCCAGTGGAGAGATTGGGGACTGAGAACTCTGGTGGTGGGAATGGTATGGAGTTGTACCCCTATTATCTTGTAATGTTGTAAATCACTATTTAATCACTAATACAAAACTTTAAATTAGTAAAAAGAGAAAGAAAAAAAGAAGAAAAACACAGACTTGTGATGAAACAGGGGAAGAGTTCCTCCACTTACATCCGTTTCCCCGACAGATGATGACACGCATCACGTGAGTGTAAGAGACACGAGGAGAAGCAGTGAAACATCTGGATGGGGGGAGAGAAATTACAAATGGCCACTGAAAGATCAGGATGGGGGGGTCAGGCAGTAGCACTGCATATTAAGCGCACATGGTGTGAAGTGCAAAGATCGGCGTAAGAATCCCGGTTAGAGCCCCGGGCTCCCTACCTGCAGGGGAGTTGCTTCACAGATGGTAAAGCAGGTCTGTAGGTGTCTGTCTTTCTCTCCCCCTCTCTGTCTTCCCCTCCTCTCTCCATTTCTCTCTGTCCTATCCAACAAGGACGACATCAATAACAACAATAATAATAATAATAACCACAACAATGATAAAAAAAAAACAACCAGGGCAACAAAAGGGAAAAAAAAATAGCCTCCAGGACCAGTGGATTCATGGTGCAGGCACCGAGCCCCAGAAATAAATCTGGAGGGGAAAAAAAGAAAGAAAAAGAAAAAAGAGAGAAAGAAAGAAAGAAAGAAAGGTTAGAATGCTTCTCACTGGAGAAGCACCGCAGAGTATCCAGGTAGTACTAGATTCTTCTGGGAGGTCTGTGGTCATGAATTTTGCATGAACCTTGTGGGATGCTTGATTTTTTATTTTAACTTCGGTAATATTTAGGTAGTTAGGAGAATTTAATCATGTGAAGGAGATTAAAGGAAAGAGAGACTCGCAGGAGTTGAGATGTTTTCAAGGGAGTCATTACCAAACTGGGCAGTAAAATCGAAGCTGGGTCAGAAACCCAAGACCCAGTGGAGGGGTGACAGCCAATGGAGTGAGGTTCACAAAGATGGAAGAGTCATCACAACTAGGGGTTCCGGTATGGATGAACCAAACTCTTAAGAGATAGGCATTTGGGGGGAGGGGGACAGGCGGTGGTGCATCTGGTTAAGCGCACACACTACAGTGTGCAAGGACCCGGGTTCAAGCCCCTAGTCCCCACCTGCAGAGGGAAAGCTTCAGGGAGTGGTGAAGCAGGGCTGCAGGTGTCTCTTTGTCTCTTTCCCTCTCTATCTCCCTCACTTTTCTCAATTTCTGTCTCTATCTAATAAGTAAATTAGTAAGTAAATATTAAAATAAATAAATAAAACAAACAACTCTTTAAATAGAGAGAGAGAGAGAGAGAGAGAAGGAGTTTGCCTTGTATTTTAGAGGTGGTGAGGGAGTTATGTTGCCAGCAGCGCAAAATCCAGAGCACTAGGATGAATGACGGGTGTGCAGGAGAAGAGCTGAGAGGTCAATGGGTCAAAGGGCTAATGGCTAGTCACATGGACTCTTCCCTTCCCCTGACCACTAAGAATGATGAGAACAGTCGAGGTGAAGAGATATTGAGCTCCTGTGAGCCAGAAGCTAATTCTCAGAAAAATAAAAATTGGGGGCAGGGGTTGGGGCTGGGGGGGTTACTTCTGCCACTGCTCTCATCCGAACAGCTAGAGAAACACACACTCACAGCTCAGCTGTCACCAGGAACTACTCATGTCCAAATAGCAGGCCTTCTGCCCTGATATTAGCTCTAGTTTCCTTCTTCCTGCACCAGACAGCCAGCAGAAGTTCGTCCAGCCTTTCCTGGGCCTCACTCTGAGAATTAGGTTTCCAAAGTATTGGCAAAGGCAAATTAAACTGCACTTGGAATATAGCCTGTACATGTCCACGGTCTCCCTAATTGTGTGTGTGTGTGTGTGTGTGTGTGTGTGTGTGTGTGTGTATCTTTGAGGCATTGAGAGACAGTAGCTCTCTGGGAAAAATCTGGCTTCCTCTCCAGGATCCCTTTTACTGCGAAGAAGCAGCATGTTCTCGGTGGTGGAAATTGGCTTGGCGGCATCTTGAGCCAGACTGCTCTGGCATCAAGCAAACTAGGTCATAGTGACAGTCTGAAGCTTTGGACACTTTATGGTTGAGGGAAAAGGAGACGCACTTGGGCTCTGACACAAAGTCTAGGCCCGCGGGGGCTGGTTGGTGTTGCGTCAGGTTAAATGCACAGAGTATGAAGCGTCAGGATCCCAGGTCGAGGCCCTGGCTCCCCACCTGCAGGGGGGGTCGCTTCACAAGTGGTGAAGCAGGTCTGCAGGTGTCTGTCTTTCTCTTCCTCTATCTTTCCCTCCTCTCTCAGTTTCTCTCTGTCTTAACCAATAAAATGGGGGAAAATGGTCTCCAGGAGCAGTGGATTCGTAGTGCAGGCACTGAGCCCCAGCAATAACCCTGGAGGAAAAAAAAAAAAAGAAAAGAAGAAAGTCTAGACCTTCCTCGTGGTTTATCTGGCTTCCGTGAGGGCAAAATGAGGACAACCCTGGAGGAGAACAAAGAGGAAAGGAGAGTCCTGATCAAATGCTTCCTGAGGCCTGGAGAATTTAGGATTTGATTATGCGAAGCTGCATGCTCTCCACAAGCCACCCACTGCAGTAGACGGCAGCAGCAGAAAGCCTCCTTGCAAATACACACTGCTTGGCACGTGCCCTTCTGTGCCAGGGCCGGGGCATCTTCAGGAAGGACGATGGTGTCTAACCGCAGCTGAAGTGCCACCCAGGCCCGCACTGAGGAAAACCAGTGCCCTGCTTCCTGCCAGGCTCTGTCAGAAGCTCTCCAGTGAGAGCTCTCCAGTCAAATGACCAAACAACGGGCCATCCAGGGGAGGGGGGGCTTGAACCTGAGCTGAGATGCTCCTGTTGTCTCCTGACAGCTAGTGGAGCTTCTGGTCTGATTTCAGGCAAGCAGCAGTGGAGGTGAAAACAGACTTGTACTTGGCATCATCAAAAAAAATAATAATAATAAAAAGAAAGAAAGGATGTTGGTCATGACGCCAAGTCCCCTGCATTGTTTGATGCTGTGGTCTATTTACATATTTACTGTTTTGCCTGAGACCCGCCCTGCCTGCAGGGCACTGGTTTATCCCATTGGTTAGAACCTTCGCAACCTCTGCTATGGAAGCTTTCTACCTTTGCGCTCTTTTCTTTTCTCCACCCCCTCTCCTAGCCATTTCCTTTTCCAACCTGTCACTCCATTTCAAAAGATATGAAGGCGTTGTCTCTGATCAATAAAGGCATTGCACTGCGTCCCGCTCAGCCCTGAGTTCCTGGTCTCTTCTCTCCCCAGTGACGCAACCCGACAAAGAAAAAGGAAAGTTTCTTCTGGTCCCATCCCGGCTTCCTCCAGCCTTATTTATTTTATTTTATTTCATTTTATTTTTCCTTCAGACTCTTGCTTCTTGAGACTGGAGATGATTTGAGCTGTGGGAGTATAAAATAGAGCTTGCTTTGAGGCACCATGGGACCTTGTCGGAGGGAGAGAGAGAGAGAGAGAGAGAGAGAGAGAGATGGTGGGCAGCTGATTAGGTCAGGGATGCAGCCATATCAAACAAGCCTCCTGACAATCGAGCTTGAAAGCCAGGAGCTTCCCTTGGCCGTTAGGCTGCTCTCCTTGGCCTCACCATGGCACGCACCTAATGAGGGGAAAGACTCAGAAGGACTCAGACGGGGAAAGGCTCTCTAAGCCGGCAAGCAAGCTCACCGCTGCATGAAGCACCTTCTGATTTACCTAAGGGAGGAAAGTCGCTGCTGAAACAGCGGCAGAGTCTGGAGAAGGAGGCGGCCTGGCTGGGGTTCAGGTAACGCAGGCACAGGCAGCACCTGCTGTAGACGGCACTGTCTTATCGTGACTTTAAGGAAAATCCCGCTTAGCTCTTGATTCCTGAGCTCTGCTTGGCTGCAGGTATTTCGAACCTCAACCTGCATGAGAGCCTTCTCTAGAAACTAAGACACAAGGTTAAAAAAGAAATAAAATGAACTAAAAAAAAAAACCCACTTGTGTCATCTGCCTAGAAATAGCTGTTTTAGATGTATGACTATTTTCCAGTCTGGAAGATTAAAGCAATAGAGTTAAATAACTCATCCAGAGTCACGGGGATAATAAACATTGCAGCAGCAAATTTAAACCTGAAAGCAAATTCACCCTTTCTTTCTTTCTTTTCTTTCTTTCTTTCTTTCTTTTTTGCCTCCGGGGTTATTGCTGGGGCTCAGTGCCTGCACTATGAATCCACAGCTCCTGGAGGCCACTTTTCCCCTTTTGTTGCCCTTGATGTTATAGCCTTGTTGTCGTTATTATTGTTATTATTGATGTCATTCGTTGTTGGATAGGACAGAGAGAAATGGAGAGAGGAGGGGAAGATAGCGAGGGGGAGAGAACAATAGACACCTGCAGACCTGCTTCACCGCCTGTGAAGCGACTCCCCTGTAGGTGGGGAGCCAGGGGTTCAAACTGGGATCCTTGCACTTTGCGCCATGTGCTCTTAACCTGCTGTGCTACTGCCCGACCCCCGAGAGCAAGTTCTTTCTTCTCTAACAGTGGTTCTTGGCTCTAGTGACATATTGCAATTACTCGGGGACCTTTTTTAAATAAAGATTTCTAAAGAGGAGAACCCTACCTAAGGTTACACATGGCTCATCAGAATATTCTGGAATGGGACTGAGGCATCAATATTTCACAGAATCTTCCTTAGATGGGTTTAAGTGGCTTCTGAGAAAAATAGGGCCTGGGCAGAGACTCCTGCATAGAAATCAGTGAGGACTGATGTTAAAAAAAAAAAATCTGGATCCTGATTCAGTAGGTTGGGGTGGAACCTAAGGGGATATGTTCATTTTCCCTTTTTAAATAAGTCTTTCTTTTTGCCTCCAGTGTTATCACTGGGGCTTGGTGCCTGCACTGCAAATTCATTGTTCCTGGCGGCCATTTTTTCCATTTAGTCACCGTTATTGTTATCATAGCTGTTGTTGTTGTTGAATGGGGCAGAGAGAAATCAAGAGAGGAAGGAGGGGAAGACAAACAAGGGGAAGGAGAGACACCTGCAGACCTGCCCCACTGCTCATGAAGCGACCCCCCGTGCAGGTGGAGAGCCAGAGACTTGAACCTGGGTCCTTGCGCTTAGTACTATGTGCGCTTAACCCAGTGCACCACCACTCAATGCCCAAGAAACACAATTTTAAAGAATTATTCTGATCATTCTTCCAGAATCTCTGTAAGCCTAACACTTGTGGGCTAAGTCCTCTGTGGGGATACGGCAGGCTGAGCAGGGCTGACACCCCGTCATCTCTCTGAGACTGCTAGGAGTTCACCCAAAAAGCCGTCCAGCCCCTCCTCCCTCTCCTCAGACGTCCTGTTGCCAGCATTCCGCACCTGGCCCGAGGGTGGGAGCTGTTAACCGAAACTTCTGCACAGATTATAGTTAAGTTTCCATTTCCCAGCAGGCAAAAGGGTGTTGAGATTCCACAAACAGCTTAACCATTGGGATTGCATAAGCCTTTGCCCCAGCCCTGTTCCTGGTAAGGCCACAACTTCCCTGTCCCCAGCTTGTTCCCGCTTCACGACCTTTAAAATGATTGGTCCGAGTAACCCTTCCCCTTCTCTGCCTGCTTGATCTAGCATAAGAAAAACCAAAAACACACTCTCCTCTGCCACAGAGCCCACGGTCCTCACCGTTTGCCTGCCCTCACTGCGGCCTGTTCTCCTCTCCCACTACGACACCTCTCTGGTGGCCAACGACCTGGTGGGCGTGGGGTGGACAAGGCAGGCCTCCCAGAGCTTGCCCCGCAGTCCTCAGCAGATGTCTGAAATCATTGATAATACCAAACCCCACAATACATATACTATGCATATAAACTTTATATATATATACCTATATATCCCGCAATGCATATTTATAATAAATAAAAGAGAATGGCTAATAGGAAGAGGAAACAGGCACAGATGTACATTGTGGTAGCACTGTATGAGCAGGGCTTCTCTCTCAAAATACATCACCCGTGTATGTTTGCAGGCCTTGGGGGTGGGGGTGGGGGTGGGGGCTCCCTGCTTATGCCGACACACACTTGCAGGCTGGGAGATGCAGCCCCCAGGTAGGGCAGGTGTCTCACCATGTGCGGGATCCAGGTTTGAATCTTCACACCATGTGGTGGTGCTGTCCCACCTCCCCAGAGGCTCCTGTCCTGTGGTGTCTCCCTCTCCTGGACCTCTGTCTCTATAGATCTAAAGGAAGAAGTGAACGGGCCTGGGGAAAGTCACAGATGTGTGAGACGCTGGCTCTGAAGGGAGGAGGAGGAAGAGGAAGAAGAAAAAGGAGGAAAAGAAGAGGGAGGAGGGAGAGGAGGGGAAGAGGATAAAGAAGGAGGAGAGAGAGGAGAGGAAGAGGAAAAAGAAGGAGCAGAAGCAGAAAGGGAAGGGGGAAGAGAAAGGAGAGACCCAGTGTAAAGCTAACTGAACCTCAGCACACAGCTTTGCAGTGTGTTCTTTTCAGTTTATCACACTCCGTCATGACATGCACCTGCCTCCGTGTGGGCCAAGCCGTCCGTCTGTCCGTCCTTTCTTGTCCGGCGCTCCGTTTGTTGCCCTCTGTCTCCGGGGTGCCCCACTGCCTGTGGTGTCTGTCTGAATGCTTTGGGCTAGTATCTCCATGGATGGTTTGAGGACCCCTTGACAAAAATGAGAACTCCTGCTTTGTCTGTGCCAAATCCTCTTCTGCTGCCAAGTGAACAAGGGCACGTCCGGAGGTCTCGTCCACAGGGCTGGCTTTGGGATCACTCTTCACCCTTTTCCAACTCTAAGCTCGGTGGGAGGCGGTAGGGGGGGAGTGGGGAGGAGGAGACAATCACTGTCCCCTGTGTGGGGAGGCTGGAGGCAGTGTGTGCTGCTTAGCAATGCCAGTCCAAAGAGAGAGAGAGAGAGTGCTGGGGCAGGCCAGGGACAGACTCACACATAACAGGGGTGGGGCAGGGGGGATTAAGAGCGGTCCAGAGAGGGCAGTGCAGTGTGTGTCCTGTGGAAGAGAGCCTTCCTCCATCCTTTACCCAGGGTGCCACAGGACTGTTTTAAGATGCAAATCAGACCCTGCTTGTCCCAGCTCTCTGTTCTGCTGGCTCATCTTCTTCCCTTTTCCCTGTTGCGCAAACTGCACCCTCCATACGGGGACCTCGGGGACTGTCTTCTCTGCCTTCTCCACCATGTCTTTGGCTTCGCCTCATGTGTTACTCTCTCTGTCTTGCTCTGGTCTGTGGCAGTCACTCTCTTCACCTCTCAATCCATGAAGAGTGCTGTGCCCCATGCCACCTCAGTGTCTCTCTCTCTCTCTCTTTCTTTATTGCCCCCAGGGTTACCACTGGGGCACAGTGCAAGCATTGTGAATTCACTGCTTCCGGCAACCATTATTATTATTTTTCTTTCCATTTATTTGATAGGCCAGAATGAAATTGAAGCAGGAGGGGAAGGTAGAGGGGGTGAGAGAAAGAGAGACACCTGTGGACCTGCCTCACTGCTCAGGAAGCTTCCCCCACTGCCGGTGGGGAGCAGGGGCTTGAACCTTGTTCCTCATGATAATGCGCACACTCAACCAGGTGCCCCACCACCCAGCTCCCTGCCACCGCCACCACTTTTATTTAGAAGACAGTTAATCTTTTTACATTTTTATTTATAAAAAGGAAACACTGACAAAAAAACACAGGATAAGAGGGGTGCAACTCCACACAATTCCCACCACCAGATCTCCATATCCCATCCCCTCCCCTGAGAGCTTTCCTATTCTTTATCCCTCTGGGAGTATGGACCCAGGATCATTGTGGGATGCAGAAGGTGGAAGGTCTGGCTTCTGTAATTGCTTCCCAGATGAACACGGGTGTTGACATGTCGATCCATACTCCCAGACTTTCACTCTAAGACTGACAGCCAGCCTATGCTGAACTACTGAAACAGAACCAGTGCCACAGTAGTGAATCCAGGCTCTGAGCATTTAAAAAAAAAACAAACAACAAACTTCAGTGTCCTGTAGACTTTCCATGGGAGATGTGGAGCTTCAGTGCACTGCACAAAAGCAATGAATTCTGGAGAAGCAAGGGCAGGGAGGGAGGGGCGAGGGGGCTGGAGTTGGGGGGGGGGGGAAGAATATATGTGCAGTGTAGCCTAGTGGTTAGGCTGCGGTATAAGACACTTGAAGTGGAACCCTGTCTTTGTCACTCCTCCCGGAGCCTCCTTGGGCACAGCCCTTACCCTCTGTGTCCTACTGTCCCGCAGGGAACTGGAGAGACTCCAAGTGACCTGTCACAATAGTGCCTGGCACCTTGCAAGCCCTCCATCAACGGGAGTCACTCACAGCAGCGTCTACCCATATCGTCAAAATCCAGCCCAAAATTTCATTCAGGAAACAAGGGAGGAGGAGGCAGGGAGAAGAGTCTGTGTTGTTCTTGCCAAAGCAAGGACAGACTTTGAGGGGAAGATTGTGTTTACAAAGCAAAATGTCCCCTTGAATCATCTCAAATGTCACCCTCTTCCTCCCGCAGTGGGGTGATTATCACGGCTGGGAAGCCGGTTCTTTCATGCACACCCGCTCATCCAGGGGCAGCCCAGAGTTTAGAGACAGGGAAATGGCCCCCCCTCTTTCTCTCCCTCCCTCTCTCCCTCCCTCCTCTCTCTCTCTCTCTCTCTCTCTCTCTCTCTCTCTCTCTCTCTCTCCTTTTTCATTTTTAACATAATCTAAATTTAACAAGCCCCATTAAGGCAAATGTTTCAACAGGCGACATCAAACTGATTACAATATTTAATAAATCCTACTCTCACGATGGCTTTTAAATGCCAGCGGGGAGCCAGAGTGGTGCCATGCTCAGTCCTTCTGTGCCAGGATCTGGTGGGAGTGGCAGATGGGAACCCCCTTGAGCTCTGTCAGAGAGAGGGAAGGAATCACCACCACTCCGAAGGTGCCACTTACACTCCTCAGCTCACTTGGTGAAGCTACTTCCCCGCATTTTCTTTTCCCCATGGTGGAAATGTGTCACTTCGACAGATGTGTGAAAGGCCCGCTGTCCCAAGACCCTAAAGTGTGGTTCAGTGGTTTGTCCCTTGGGTGAGCCATTTCAGCTCCTGGACTTGGGCCAAATGGGGACTTAGCTTTGCTGGCCTTGGCTTTGCTGCTTCCCTCTGCTGAGTGCTCGGGGGCAGTGGGCGAGCTGGTGCTGTGAGCACACGACCTCCTGTGCCCTGTGGACACCACTGGGGAAGGAAGTCCTGGTGTCTGGGGAAGCTTTCCTGCGGGGTCTGCCAGTGGGAAGCCTGGCACAAGGCAGGTAGGAGCCTCCCCATTCTGGAAAGGGCTCTCCTGATATGAAGAGGAGAAGGGGGAGGAAGAGGAGGAGGAGGATGAGGAGGAGAAGGAGGGTGAAGGAGAGGAAGAGGAGGAGGAGAAGAATGGGAAGTAGGAAGTAGGAAAGGAGGTAAAAGAGAAGAAGGAAGAAGAGGAAGAGAAGGAGAAAGGAAGAGAGGACAGGATGAAGAAGAGAAGGAGGAAAGGGAGACGGAAGAGAAGGAGAAGAGAGAAGAAAATGAGGGGGGAGGAGGGGGTGTGTGGTTGCAGAGAGCAGCTGGCTCTGTCCCCAGTGGCCTTGTGTCCTCTCTCTGCAGTTACCCTGCTATGGTGCCTCTGGGCCCTGCCCTTCTGCTGTCCCTTAGCCCATGGTCTGGGTGTCCTATTTCAGTCTCTCTGGCACTTCCTGCTCTCTCCCCTGAAAGCTTTTCCTTTTGGGTCCGAAATTGACTGGCCTTTGTGGCTGGCGGCTTCTGTGCGGGTGTCTGCAAGAGCTGGTGCTCTTAAAGTTTCCGAATTTACAACTGGATAAAAGGGAGGGGAAGCCAGGCCTCTGAAAACCCCCAGTGCCAGTGCCTAGAGCAGCCGGAGGGTAACTACCCTGAACAGCCCTCTCGCCCAGCCTTGAGGAAGCCCGGTCCCTGGGAGGACCTCAGCCTGGCTGGGCAGGCAACACTCTCCATGAATCAGCTGGGCCCCAGGCTCCTCGGAGGCAGGGAGAGCGAGCTGGGAGCCATGCATCATCTGTGGTGGCCCTGGCTGCTCACAAAACAGCCCCAGGAGCTCCCTGGGTCAGATGGGCTGACAGCCTCATGGCTCTCCGGTTCCCAGGGAAATCAGGCTGTGGTGGATCATAGAGTCTCCCTGGATCACTAGCCTGGGCATCCATCCACAGCACAAAGGTGGAGGCCCCTCTGGAAGAAGGACTGTGTGTTCCCAGGCTATTGCGGAGCACGCTCCTCCCCCACCCCTCTCCTGGGGTGCCTGGCTGCCTGGTCAGGGCTGGGCAGGTTCTGCCCCGCTGAGCCTCAGAGGGGACAGGGGACAGCGGTGCCCACAGAAACCACACGCCACACGTCACTGCCCTCACAGGCCCAAGGTCACACAGCCCAGACTACCCCAGGATCTGATGTGATGCCTGGTCTGGCAAAAAGGGAAAGAACTACTTGTTGAGGCTTTGAAAGATTTAGACCCCCGTGGGGAATGCAGAGGAGGAGGAGGAGAAAGAAAAGGACATGGAGGTGGAGGAAAAGGAGGAGGAGAAAAAGGAAAAGGAGGAGACGGAGAAGGAGGAGGAGGAGGAGGAGATGGGAGAGAAGGAGAAGGAGGGAGAGGAGGAGGGAGAGGAGGAGGAGGAGAAAGAAAAGGACATGGAGGTGGAGGAAAAGGAGGAGGAGAAAAAGGAAAAGGAGGAGACGGAGAAGGAGGAGGAGGAGGAGGAGGAGATGGGAGAGAAGGAGGAGGAGGGAGAGGAGGAGGGAGAGGAGGAGGGAGAGGAGGAGGAGGAGGGGAAGATAAAGAGGGAGGAGGAGGGTGAAGAAGAGAAGGAGGGAGAGGAGAAGAGGAGGAGAAGGAGGAGGAGGGAGAGGAGGACATTTTAAAAGCACAGAGATAGTCATTGATGATGAAATGCCCCATCTGTTCTTGTCATCTGCAAAGTAACCATCCCAAGAGGTGGCCACTCCCCAGCACCTGCCGCCTCCAGGTATGGGAGTTGCCTCACCTGGCAGGCGCCACTAAGCCAAGGATGCTGAGGTGGGCGGAGGACCCTGGGCGGCTCCAGTGACTCCAGTGTAGTGAACACAAGGAGACTTTCGAGAGGAAGGTGGAAAGGCGAGAACCAGAACCAGAGCAGGAGACGCATGAAGGAGGAAGGAGCGTCTCGTTTTATTTTTTGCCTCCAGGGCTATCACTGGGGCTCAGTGCTCAGAGCTCAGTGTTCAGTGCCTGCACTAGGAACCCACTGCTCCTGGATGCCATATTTTCCATTTTGTTGCCCTTGTTGCTATTGGACAGGACAGAGAGAAATCGAGGAGGGGAGAGAGTGAGACGCCTGCAGCCCTGCTTCACCCCTTGTTAAGTGCGCCCCCCACAGGTAGGGAGCCAGGTTCATGTCCCCGCTCCCCACCTGCAGAGGGAGCTCCATGAGTGGTGAAGCAGGGCTGCAAGTGTCTCTCTGTCTCTCTCCCTCTCTACCTCCTCCTCCTCTCTCAATTTCTGTCTCTATCCAATACTAAATAAACAAATGAAGAAGATCATACACAAAGGACTCAGAGGCGTGGATCACGCCAGTGTCACCTTTATAAAACATGAAGACACTGGGATGTGGGTGGGGGGACAGAGCTGAGCACCTGCTTTGTTTTATCCTAACAACATGTGCTGTCTACTTGCTTCCTTTTCTCCTCACAGCATGTCTTTGGAGACCTTCATATCCTTGTGCAGAGATGCGCTTGGTTCCTTGAAATAAATATATATATATTTTAATATGTGAGGAAGCAGCAAGGAATTCCTTGAGGCGTAGTCTGCTTTGATTTCTTGTTTCTAGCAACGCCAGACCATGAAGGCTGCCTGGGCCCTGCTGTGCCCCCTTCCGTGGCCCCTGGAGGAATTCCTCAATGATTCAGCAGGTGGTGACTCAGCGGGAGGAGGCCACTGCCTGACTTCTGAGATCCTGTCTGTTTGTCTCTGTCCCTCTCAGATCCTGTGCCTATTTCTGCTTGTTTACAACTTTAAAAAATATTTAAGCAGTGTATTTATTTATTTAGGTTAGAGAAAGAGAGAAATTGAGAGGGGAGGGGGAGATACAGAAGGAGAGGGAGAGAGGCTGGGCATTGGTATACCGGTTAAGCGTACACAATACTAAGCACAAGGACCCGCTTGAGGATCTGGTCTCAAGCTCCCAGCGCCCCACCTGCAGTGGGGACACTTCACGAGCAGCAAAGTAGGTCTGCAGGTGTCTATCTTTCTCTCCTTTTCTCTAGCTCCCCCTCCTTTCTCAATTTCTCTCTGTCCATTCAATAAAATGGGGAAAAACTGGCCACCGGGAGCAGTGGATTCCTAGCGCTGAGCCCCAGTGATAACCCTGGAGGCAAAAATAAATACATAAATACATAAATAAATAAATAAATAAATAAATAAATAAATAAGGAGGGAGTGAGAGAAAGGGAGGGAGGGAGAACCACCTGCAGCTCTGCTTTCCCATTTGTGAAGCTCCCTCCCTGCAGGTGGGGAGTGGGGACTCGAATCCAGGTCCTTGCGCACTGTAACGTGCACTCTACTGGGTGTGCTACTGCCTGGCCGCTCCAGTGCCTATTTCTAACAGAAACAGAGCACAACTAGACCAGAAGAATTGGTGTGACTGGTAATATGAAGACATGGGTGCACCTCCTAAATACGTACTAGGTTCACCTGCAAATTACCATCCTGAGTAACACTTGTTTCTCTCAGGTCAGAAAATCCAGGTTGTAACTCTGACTCAGCTCTCACTAGGCACACGGACCACCCTGTGGTTTCTTTTCAGAAATGGGCTCACATTCACAGTTAGGTTCATTGCAATGGGAGGACACAGATTAAAACCAGCAAGAAAAACAGACAGGCCAGAGTCCTTTCATTTCTCTTTTCCTGGCAGAGTTACAAGGAGGGCAGAGAATTTTTCCGGTCAGCATATGTGAAAGTCTGTGTGAAGAGTCGCTAGCCAGGGGAGCTCAGTCAAGTCTTGATGTCCAGGACTTTGATCAGGGCTCAGTCACAAAGCCCCCAACAGAAATCTTTCAACAGAAGGATGATCAGCTGCCCAAACTTGCATCATCAGCACAACGTGTCATGACTCAACGTGTCGGGTACACAAAGGACTGCTGCCAAGGCAGTAAGCTGCAGGGATGGTCACAGATGGTCTCCTGGGCCAAGGGTCAGTTCTGGAGACCTTTTGGTCAAACTAGGTCTGTTGGGGTAACAGTTTCTGCCTGCTTTTCCCCTGCAGACCCTCCTCTTTGGACACAAACTAAGTTAATATTAGATTAACAACAGTAACCAACACTTTGTGGCAAGCACTGTGTTACATGTCACCCAAACTGTATTACACTGAAGAGCTTCTGAACAGTGAAAGGAACCAGCAACAAAACAGAGAGACTCCTTATGGGACGGTATACCATGCAGCAAAGGGCTAATCACCAGAAGATACAAAGACTTCACTAGACTCAGCAGCAACAACAAACATGACCCCATCCAGAAGGGGGGAGAGGATATGAATAGAACATTCAGCAAAGACGAGATCCAAAGGGCCACCAGACATATGAAAAAATACTCCAAGTCACTGATTGCCAGAGAACTGCAAATGAAGACAAGAAGATACCACCTTACTCCTGGGGGAATGTCATACATTAGGAAGGACAGAACAGCAAATGCTGGAGAGATTGTGGGGACAAAGGATCCCACCTGAACTTCTGATGGGAATGTTAATTGGTTCAACCCTGTGAAGAACAGTCTGGAGAACTCTCAGAAGGCTAGAAGTGGACTTACCCTATGACCCTGCAATTCCTCTCCTAGGGCTAGATCCTAAGGAACCGCACACATCCATCCAAAAAGATTTATGTAAACCTATATTCATAGCAGTACAATTTGTAATATGCCAAATTTGGAAGCAACCCAGGTGTACAACAACAGATGAGTAGCTAAGAAATCTGTTGTCTGTATACACAATGGAATACTACTCAGCTGTTAAGAATGACGAAGACACTTTCTTCGCCTCATATTGGACAGAGCTTGAAAGAATCATGGTAAGTGAGGTCAGCCCGAGAGAGAAGGATGAATGTGGGATGGTCTCATGCATGTAGAGTGAACTTATGGAAAGAACTTAAGGGTAGAACTTAAGGACAGAAAGGGGAAACACTAAGTGAATCATGGACTGGGATCGTTGTACTGCACCAAAGCAAAAGACTCTGGGGAAGGGGGGCAGGGAGAGGGCTGGGGCAGGGGCTTTGGAGTCCCGGAGCATGATCATGGAAAGGACCCAAAGTTGGGGTGAGGTGTTCAGCAGACACCATCACGGGGAGATGAGAAATTGAACCCATGTGTCAACAAGTATGTTGTTAGCTAAAAACCTCCCAATCAAGTGACTTTTTAGAATGTTACCCAGTTTGACCTTTATAGTGATTCTCCATGGTATCACGAGTTTATTATGTTATAGAAGATGAAGCCAAGCTCAGAGAGGTCAAGTAGTTGATCCGATATCATAAGGTGCTGTTGTGTTCAGGGCAAGGACTCAAGTCAAGCTGCTGACAACAGACCCTATGCTATCACAAGCTTTATAGGAAGGTATAGGTATTGTGAATGAAGCTCTTCGTCTTTTTCTGACATGCCACTTCCCCGGGCAAGACTTCTACTGGTCTTCAAGCTCAATTCAATTGGCCTGTCACTCTGTCACAAACAATTTGTCCATAAGTCAAACCATCAGGAAGAAGTGCAATTGCTGAAGTCACACTATGAACAGGAAGAACCTGGGGAACACAGACACTGCTGCACCAGGCCAGAACCCGTGTTCTCTGGGCCCAGGTTTCCCATGCTACTGGGGGAAGCTAATAAATGTGCAGGGAAATGGGAGTAGTAATATGTGGGTGTGGCTTGGCAAGGAAGTGAAGGCGGGGCATGGGAAGGACATGAAGGCGGGGCTTAGGAAGTGAAGGAGGGGCTTGGGCTAGACATGAAGATGGGGCTCCTTAAGGCGGGGCTTAAATAGGAAATGAAGGCGGGGCTTGGAGTTCATAAGAAGCTGTTATGGGCGTGGTCTCTTGCTCTCTGCAAAGGTGGGTAACTTATTCATATTACATATGAATAAATGGCCCTCATGCTCCCCTTTTTTCTCTTTCTCACAGCTCACATGTACTCCAACATGTGAGTGTACACAGTTTTCCTGATTAAAGTTTAAAATTCCTGAAAATCATGCTTCCTTCTCAATTCTTAGTTGGGTTTATGTGTGATGAACCTTTGACCATGTGTCCTCCCCCCAATACAGAACCTTCGGCCATGTGAAGAAACAGGTAAAGGAAGGTACCTATAGAAACCTTGATACACACACACACACACACACACACACACACACACACACACACGTATAAATATATGAAACTCTAACCTTTAGAGGCTGGGTGGTGGTACACCTGGTTGACTGCACATGTTACAATCCACAAGGTCTCATGTACAAGTCCCTGGCTCCCACCAACAAGGGGGAAGCTTTGTGAGTGGTGAAACATTGCTGCAGGTGTCTAATTTTTTTTTATTTAAAAATCTTTATTTATTGGCTAAAGACAGCCAGACATCAAGAGGGAAGGGAGTGACAGAGAGGAAGAGAGACACCCACAACACTGCTTCACCACTCGTGAAGCTCCCCCCCGTAGGTGGGGACCGGGGGCTTGAACCCGGGTCCTTGCGCTCTGTTACATGTGAGCTCTGGCAACTGTGCCACCACTCGGCTTCTCTGTGTCTCTATCTGTTCCTCTCCTTTCAATTTCTCTGTCTCTACTCAATAAATCATATATATATATATATATAGAGAGAGGGAGGGGTAGAGAGACTGGCCTTGTCCTTGGCCAGGGGGGTGGCACAAGCTCTGTGAGCTGTTGAAGTGCCGGGTGCGCGGCCGGGGGAAGCACATGGCGGCTCTTCACAGAGCGGGTGTCTGTGAGGAAGGCATTTGCTGAGGGAGAAAGGGCATGGCATTTGTACGAACTTTTAAATCATTATTTTAAATGTTAAATGTTTCAGTTTCTTGGACCCTGGGCCAAATCCCAGATTGCCCTATTATTTTAACATCTCACAGTTGTGCATTTTACGGCCTCTCTCAGGTACACAGCACAACTCTAATAACAATTATTTAAAATTCATAATGACTGGTTTCCTGGTATGGATTCTAATGGGCTTGAAAGCAAAGAAGATTTCTGACTTCTCCAGTCTCCGGCTGTTGGCAGACTTGGCAGAAATGCTTGGTGCTTCAGTCAGTGAAGGGCTGTGAACAGTGGAGTGTCCTCAGAGGTATGTTCTCCTTGGGGTCGTTGCTTAAAACCCTCTAGAAGGGCTAACTGCTTAGGAATGAGTGCGGGTCTATCAAGAGAGGTGGATGGGTGACAGGGGCTGAGCTGTGCACCCCCAGAATCCGGGTGCTGAAACCCTGGCCCCCAAAACGAAGATGTTTGGAGAAGGAGCCTTCAGGGTTGTAACTGAGTCACAAAATCTTCAGGGTGGAACCTGGTACCTTGGGGTTGGTGTCCCATAAGAAGAGACACCAGGGTGCTCCTCTCCATCACATGAAGACACACAGAGGGGCCGGGTGGCGACGCACCTGGTGAAGCGCACACAGTATGAAGCACAAGGACCTGCTCAACGACCCGGGTTCGAGCCCCCGGCTCCCCACCTGCAGGGGGACACTTCACAAGTTCTGAAGCAGGTCTTCAGGTGTCTGTCTTTCTTTCTCCCTCTCCTCTCTAAATTTCTCTCTGTCTTATCTGATAAAATGGAAAAAAAAAACAAACATGGTGACCAAGAACAGTGAATTCATTGTGCCTGTACTGAGCTCCAGTGATAACCCTGGAGACAAAAAAATGAGAAAAAAAAAAAAGACAGGGATGGGGCAGGTGGTGGCACACCTGGTTAAGTGCTCACATTACAGTGCACGAGGACCCAGGTTTGAGCCCCCAGCCCCACCTCAGGGCAGAAAGCTTCATGGGTGGTAGAGCAGGGCTGCAGGGGTCTCTCTCTCTCTCCCTCTCTATATCCCCTGCACCTCTCCATTTCTCTCAGTCTCTATCCAACAATAAATAAATATTTATTTATTTATAACAGCCACACAAAGAAAGTGGCCTGTTTATTTATTTAAACAGACACACAGAGAATGTGGCTGTTTGCAAGCCCTCTCCAGGAATTACACTCATCTGAACCACCCAGTCTGTGGCATTTTGCTACAGCAGCCTGGACAGACCGAAGCTGGGTTGTATGTGGCGTGCAAGTGCACAGACTCAGAAATGAGACTTCCCAGAGTTCAGAGACCACCTCTGTGACTTTTTAAATTTTTTTTCTTTTTTATATTTATTTATTTCCTTTTGTTGCCCTTGTTTTATTGTTGTAGTTATTACTGATGTCGTTGTTGGACAGGACAGAGAAAAATAGAGAGAGGAGGGGAAGACAGAGAGGGGGAGAGAAAGACAGACACCTGCAGACCTGCTTCACTGCCTGTGAAGCGACTCCCCTGCAGGTGGAGAGCTGGGGGCTCGAACCGGGATCCTTACGCCGTTCCTTTCGCTTTGTGCCACGTACGCTTAACCCACTGCGCTACCTCCTGACTCCCTAAAGGTTTTTTTTCTTAATATTTATTCATTCCCTTTTGTTGCCCTTGTTGTGGTTATTATTGTTGTTGTTGATGTCCTTCCTTGTTGGATAGGACAGAGAGAAACGGAGAGAGGAGGGGAAGACAGAGAAGGGGAGAGAAAGACAGACACCTGCAGACCTGCTTCACCGCCTGTGAAGTGACTTCCCTGCAGGTGGAGAGCCGGGGGCTCGAACTGGGATCCTTAACGCCGGTCCGTGTGCTTTGTGCCACCTGCACTTAACCCACTGTGCTACCGCCTGACTCCCCCTCTGTGACTTTCTAACTCTGAACGCTTCTTCATCATTGTTCTGTTGCCTGTGCTTCTATCTTCCCATTGTCTGGTGAGCACAGCAGCATGAACCAATCTCCTTGGGCTTTGGGGACGACTGAGTGGCTTATTGGGAAGTGGCTTAGGGCAGTGCCTGGGACAGTGTGAGCTGTGTCAAGAAGGGAGCCCTGTGGCCAGATGAGGCAGCGCGGCCTCTCTCAGTCCTCCTGCTCTTGCACAAAGCAATCTCACCACTGCTTCCTGAGGAAGTGGGAGCCAGGCTTCCTCCACAAATAGCTTTGCTTGAGATTCGCCTCGGCCACAAGCCTGCCAGGGGAGCGATCTGTGTAGAGGAGGCAGCGCTGAAGGATCAGCTTCCACCTTCTGCTCCTGGGCTGTGGTTTCCTGAAGCACAAGCTCTGTGTTCAGTCATATGGGAAGGACAACACCATGGCCAGCCCCCCCGGGGAACAGAGCCATCAGCCCAGTGAGTGGTTAAAGTGAGGATGCCATGGACCTCCCTGCTTTCCTGAACCCTCAGCGGTCACCACATGGAGCACAAATGTCATCTGGAAACTCAGGAGGTTATGAAGCTAACTAGCTGCTCTAACACGTATGCCTGAGGCTCCAGAGTCATGAGTTCAATACCCCACACCACCATACACCACAGCTGAGCAGTGCTTTGATCTACCTATCTGTCTCTATATTATTAAACAAGTACTTTGCCTCCAGGATTATTGCTGGGGCTCGGTGCCTGCACTAAAAATCCACTGCTCCTCTTGGCTGTTTACTTCTTCTTCTTCTTCTTCTTCTTCTTCTTCTTCTTCTTCTTCTTCTTCTTCTTTTATTGGACAGGACAGAGAGGAATTGAGAGAGGAAGGGAGAGAGAAAGACACCTGCAGACCTATTTCACTGCTTCTGAAGCGTCTCCCCACAGGTGGGGAACCGAGGGCTGGAACCCAGATCCTTGCATGGGTCCTTGCACTTAGTATCATGAGCGCTTAACCAGGTGCACCACTGCCCAGCCCCCTCAAAATATATCTTTAAAAGTAGGTTTTACACAGCAAGTGATCACCTACACAGAAGCAAGGAGCAAACCTGGAATCCTTTGTAAGGGAAGCTGCCCATGCGGTACCAGCGTGGGGCCTGGGAGACAGTCCTAGAAGAGAGGCAGCCAAGAGACTAGAATTCAGCTTCTGTCCCTGCAGCCCGGGAGGTGGCACAGTGGATACAGACAGCACTGGGTTTGGAGGCCTGAGGGCCACAGTTCAATCCCCAGTACTGGATATACCAAAATGATGTTCTTTCTTTTTTTCTGCCACTCTCACTCATGAATGAATAAATAAATATTTAAAACATGAAAACAGCTCTGAGAAGTTTGGGGGAAGATGATCCCTGTTATAGAATGATGCCATCTTTGCCAAGTGTCGTCATCTGCATGACAGGAGAGAGAGAGAATCTAGTAAACTTAGGCGGGATGATTAATCTTGAAGGTGCCAAGTGTTTGCTGTCACCACTGCCTGTGACCACAGGTGCTAGGGTATAATACAATGTTCTGTAAGATAGTGCTCGGTATTCAAGAAAGAAATTCGAGGGACTATTTTCAACCCAAGGCCTGTAGGTTCAGAAAGGAAAATCGCTTCTATTGCTCAGCTTCGCAGTGGGGAGAAAGAGACTCAAAGTGTGTTTTAAAAAGCTTAAGACAAAGCTCAACTCTAGGGCAGTGGCACTAAGACACAGCCTCTGGTCAAGATTAAGTGAAGGGTTGGGCTGTAATAGCCTTGGCTCAGGTCTCCGAAAGCAGCAGAGAGATGCTTAGACCCTGGGGTCCCATCACTAGACAACAGGGCTGCACCTCACCTCACCTCACCTCACGGGGAGGAGGCCGCACTGCAGGATGTGGGCGCACATTCCGGTAGAGAGACATCCCTCCCGCGGAGGCCCATGGGGGTGTCTTCCCTGGAGATGTGTGAGTCCCAACCAGATCCACCAACAAAAGCCAGGGAGAGAACTGTACTAATGGGAATGGCACCTGCTTGAACTGAGAGACTGAGCCATTCAAAATGAAAAGGGAGACCTCCTGGCCCCAATTTCTATGGACAGGGAGCAGATACAGAGAGCTTTTCAGCTGTAAAATCATCATCATCTTCATCATCATCATCATCATAAAATGGCCATCTCTAATGGAAAAGAAAAAAACAAACAAACAACTTACTCAGAAGGAACAATGCAGAGGCCGGAGAACAGAGCCAGAGGCTCCGGAGAATGTTCCCATGAGCAGAAACGGACCTTCGTCACCTGCCACCTGCAGAGCGGTGTGAACTCACAGCACCGGCTCTGGGTTCTAGAGTCGCCTTAGACAGGGGCTGCCAGGAGCCCCCAGCTTCCACACCGCCCCCCGGCAGACACTTTGTGCTTCTCTCTGCTTTATGCACGTAGGCTGTGTTGCTGACTCGGATCTCTATCTGAGAAGCTGTCTGCGAGGACCGTCCTTCCAGTTCAGATGCCAAGGTCTTGGGCCTTGGAGTCTAGTCTAATGTGATAGTGGAGTGTGTGTGTGTGTGTGTGTGGGGGGGTCTTGCAGCCTTGGGAAGGTGTCCTCTGCAGGTCAGAGGAGTGTGGACTATGGCCACGTGGGAAGGAAGGAGCAGGGCTATCCTCCCTGAGGGAACTGGGATGACATGCCCAAGCCTCAGAGCCTTTTGTCACGGGTCCTAAAGGGTGTTTGTGACGGTGACAGTTGGAGACAGACTAAATGTTCAATAGCAGGGGGTGGTTAGACTGGAGTACAAGGCATAAAGTGAGGGGACGGCTGGGTCACATTCTGTAGTGGCATAGAGAGAAAGACACTTGTGACAAAAAAATAGTAATGAAAAAAAACAGGAGTCGGGCAGTAGTGCAGCGGATTAAGTGCACGTGACACAAAGTGCAAGGACCGGCCTAAGGATCCCAGTTTGAGCCCCTGGCTCCCCACCTGCAGGGGAGTCGGTTCATAGGTAGTGAAGCAGGTCTGCAGGTGTCTGTCTTTCTTTGTCCCCCTCCTCTCTCCATTTTGATCTGTCCTATCTAACAGCGACGACATCAATAACAACAATAACTACTACAACAATAAAAAACAACAAAAGCAACAAAAGGGGAGATACATAATAAAAATAATACTAACAATTAAAAAATAACAATAATGAAAAAGACAAAAGTATGAAGTAAGTTTGACTGAGGGGCCAGTTGGTGATAAGCTTAGCTGAGCACCCATGTCATGTGCAAGGACTTGGGTTCAAGCCCCTGGTCCCCACCCGTGGGAGGGAAGCTTTGTCAAGGGTCAGACAGGTCTGCAGGTGTCTCTCTCCCTCCCCTCTCATTTTCTCTCTGCCCTATCCAATAAAAAATAGAAAGGAAAAAATAAATAAAATAAATAAACATCTGAGCTGGCCCTGTGACCTGTAAGCATTGACAGAGGTGGGGGCCAGGCGGTGGCACACTGGGTTAAACGCACATAGCATGAAGTGCAAGCACCGTGCACGAGGATCTGGGTTCAAGCCCCTGGCTCCCCACCTGCAGGAAGGAAGCTTCACAGGTGGTGAAGCGGGTCTGCAGGTGTCTTTCTCTCTCCCTCTCTATCTCCCCCTCCTCTCTCAATCTCTCTCTGTCCTATCTAATAAAATGGAAAAAATAGCTCTCAGGAACAGTGAATTTGTGGTTCTGGCACTGAGTCTCAGTGATAACCCTGGAGACAAAAAAAAAAAAAAAAGCTGGACAGAGGAGGTCTGAGTCTGCCAACTGTGTGTCTCTGGACACTGACCTTGGAAGCCTGTCTTCAGGCAGGGAGGAAGCCAGAGACGTTCACACGGAGGAGGAAGACAGAGGCTCTGCCCCCAA
The DNA here is from genome assembly GCF_950295315.1 of Erinaceus europaeus. Lineage (NCBI taxonomy): Eukaryota > Metazoa > Chordata > Mammalia > Eulipotyphla > Erinaceidae > Erinaceus > Erinaceus europaeus. Next base: position 7,743,658 of record NC_080176.1, read on the forward strand.
GTGCCCGCTGGGCTCCCAGGCAGCTGGCAGCATCAGACACTGCCTGCTGCGGGCTGAGTCTGGCCTGGGCCTGAACTGACTCAGCCCGGGTGGGTGTCAAGTGATACCCGGCCACAGATGACCTAACCTTCTGGTGCGTGTCAGCCTGACTGCCGGGCTAGCTTCGTGGGTGGGAGACAGATGACCAGAGACTCGTGGCTGAGTGGTACGCAGTTCAGTCTTTATTCAATCTACGCCATCTCTAATCACAATCCTGTCCTTATATATACTCGCCAAGTAGGGTGGAAACAGAATGTGACATAGAGAGGGTGGAGCGAAAAAAGACTGGTGGAAATCAGGGTGTACTAGGAGAGGGGGCGGAGCAAAAAGACATCATGAACCAGTGGGGATTAAACCAATGCCCGGCAGGCAGGGCGGTGCTTAGTTAACAGTGGTTCTGTAAATAGAATACAGTGTTAAGCAGGGGGGACTAAACCAATGAAACAGAAGGGGTCTTAGAAGCAGAATTTGAAGCAGACCAACACCTGACTGCCACTTTAAGTCTGTTTTCGCCACATCCCTTTGCTTCTTGCCTGGTCTCTGGGCCTTGTGGGATTACACGGAATCTGGATGGGAGGCTCGGCATGCCCTGGAGTCACTTTCCTCTGCCCACAGTGAAGGCCGCTCTGCAAATGGCCTCTTACACCATCTGCCGGACCCGGATAGAGTCGCCTGCGGGAAGACAGGACGCTGACAGGAGCCCCTGCCGGAGGAGACGATGGAGCTGATCGGCACGGATGCGGGTCTCGCATCTGTCTCAGGAAGCTCACATCTCAAGGTCCTGTGGCTACACCCAGGGACTCGGCCTCTTTATTATTTTTTCCTCTCTGCAAGAAGCATTTAGAGAGTGATGAGGCTGCCGAAAACTTCTGAAGTGTTTGTAGATTCTATTAAGAGGAGGGAAGTGCCCAGCATGAGAAAGACTAGAAGCTCAGCTGAGTGGGGTCAGGCCACACAGAGGAGAGTCGCTCTTTGCTCAAAGCACTCGGACGGAGAAATGGAGAGGCTGGACCAGATCTGAGAGGAGACGGCGAGACATCTGAAGGGAGGAGATTCCTGGCACTCGATGGGTGGAAAATGTGGCCTGATGAGTGAGTGGAAAATGCTACGGGGACAAGCCCTAGTGCCATTGCTGACCTGGAGAGCAGTGTGGAGAATCCTTAACCAAATACAAATGGAGATGCCATGTGACCCACAATTCCACTGCGAGGCATATGCCCCGAAGACATAACAACACTGATTCGAAGGCATTTCTTTTTTCTTTTTTTTTTTTTAACTCCAGGGTTACTGCTGGGCTCGGTGCCTGTACCATGAATCCACCGCTCCCCCTTTTTGTTGCCCTTGTTGTTGTAGCCTCGTTGTGGTTATTATTATTGCCATTGTCGATGTTGTTCATTGTTGGATAGGACAGAGAGAAATGGAGAGAGGAGGGGAAAATAGAGAGGGGGAGGGAAAGACAGACACCTGCAGACCTGCTTCACCGCCTGTGAAGCGACTCCCCTGCAGGTGGGGAGCCGGGGGCTCGAACCGGGATCCTTACACCGGTCCCTGCGCTTTGTGCCACATGCGCTTAACCCACTGCGCCACCGCCCGACCCCCTTGAAGGCATTTCTGCACTCCCATGTTCGTAGCGGCTTTATTTACAGTAGCAAAAAACCTGGAAACAACCAAAATGCCCTTCCACAGATGACTGGATAAAAACGTTAGGGGAAAAATGCTCGACAGAGTACTATGCAGCAATGAAAAGGATGAGACTGTGTCCTTTGAAATAAGAAGATGATGCTCAGTGAAGCAAGTCAGGACATGAAGGACAACTACAGGATGTTTCACTCATGTGTGGAATATAGACAACTGAATACACAAATGTGAAAAAAAAAACAAAGTATCAACCTATTTTCAAGGAGTGGGTGAATTATAGTGGTTATCCATGGGGTGAGTATGGGGACACAGAACTTTGGTGACAAGAATGGTGGAAAAAAAAATTTTTAAATGGGGGGGTGAAGGGGGTCAGGCTAAGTGCATGTGGTGCAAAGTGCAAAGACCGGCGTAAGGATCCCAGTTTGAGCCCCTGGCTCCCCACCTGCAGGGTGAAGCAGGTCTGCAGGTGTCTGTCTTTCTCTCCCCCTCTGTCTTCCCCTCCGCTTTCCATTTCTCTCTGTCCTGTCCAGCAGCAACAACTGCAGTGAAAACAATAATGACAACAATAACAACAACAACAACAAAGTTAACAATAAGGGCAACAAAAAAGGGGGTGAGAAATGGCCTCCAGGACAGTGGATTCATACTGCAGGCACTGAGCCCCAGCAATAACCCTGGACGCAAAAAAAGGGGGGGAAGTACTATTACTGAAAACAGTTCTGCTGGGGCCAGGAGGTAGCACACCTCATAGAGTGCATGTATTACCACATTCAAGACCTGGGTTCAAGCCTCTGGTCTCCACCTGCAGCGGGGGGTGGGGGGGTAAGCTTCACGAACAGTGCTGCAGGTGTTACCCCTGCTCTCTGTCTCACTCTGTTTCTCACCCTGTAGCAGAAAAGAAAGAAAGGAAGGAAGGAAGGAAGGAAGGAAGGAAGGAAGGAAGGAAGGAAGGAAAGAAAAAGAGAAAGAAAAGAAAAGAAAAGGCAAAAGGAAGAATGGCTTCCAAGAGCGGTAGAGTCAGGCTGGCATGGAGCGTGGCCCCTGGTGGCAAGCAGCAATAGTAAAGCTCCGTCTCAATTTCGCCCAGGTGTTCTTCACATACTTACGGACAGATGCTGTGCAGGGGCCAGCCGCTGGCGCACCTGGCTAAGTGTACACATCACAGAGCACAAGGACCTGGGTTCAAGTCCCTGGTCCTCACCTGCGGGGGGGGGGGCTTCACAGGTGATGAAGCAGGGCTGCAAGTATCTCTCTCTCTCTCTCTCTCTCCCTCTCCTCTCTCTCTCCTCTCTCTCCTCTCTCCCTCCCTCTCTCTCCTCTCTCCCTCCCTCTCTCTCCTCTCTCTCTCTCTCCTCTCCTCTCCTCTCTCTCTCTCCTCTCTCTCTCTCCTCTCCTCTCTCTCTCCTCTCTCTCTCCTCTCTCTCTCTCCTCTCCTCTCTCCTCTCTCTCCATCTCTCGCTCTCCTCTCTCCCTCTTTCTCCTCTCTCTCCCCTCTCTCCTCTCTCTCTCCCTCTCTCTCCTCTCTCCCTCTCTCTCTCTCCTCTTCCTCTCTCAATTTCTCTCTATCCAATAATAAATAAATAGAATATTTAAAAGAATTTTTTTTAAAAAAAAAAGACACTGCCTTCCCAGTGCTTTTCCCAATGTTAGCGTGAGAATAACATGCTGTCTCCTGCTGTCCTGTAACTTGTCGGGGGGGGGGTGTGTGATGTAAACCAATAAGGTGACTGGTGATCGTGAATGCCAGGAAACCGCAGATAGGGTTGGCTGCACAGAAAATCCTTGCCAAGGAAGTGACATTTGAAATGGAATTTAATGACTCAGAAGGAAAGGTATGCAGGAGAATGGGGGGGTGTCTTTGCAGGCAGTGGAGAAGAGTGGAGACACCCCCCACCAGCCCCACCAGCCCCGCCCCAGGGGCAGACTGGCAGCAAAACACAGACAGGAATCCAGAGTAGCTGGACCTCAGCAGAGGTGGAGAGTGGTGGGGGCGGCAGTGAGCCAGGTGCACCCTCCTCCGCCCCTGGGTGCCATCCTCTCTACCATCCTCTGGACCTTCAGGTCAGGGTTCGACCCATCCAACTCTTGTACATCAAAGACATAAGAAGAGACATTAGCAGAATAGTTTAGCCCTGGGAATATTCCTGTGTGTGTATGTGTGTGTGTGTGCGTGCGTGCTTAATTTAGCAAAAGCAGTTTCCTCATTCCAGTTCACATCCAGTGACAGAATCCATCTGGTTTAAAATTCTGCATCTCAGGGGTCGGGCAGTAGTGCAGTGGGTTAAGCACACGTGGAGCAAAGCGCAAGGACTGACAGAAGGATCCCGGTTCGAGCCCCCGGCTCCCCACCTGCAGGGGAGTCACTTCACAGTCGGTGAAGCAGGTCTGCAGGTGTCTCTCTTACTCTCCCCCCCCCCCCCCGCTCTCTTCCCCTCCTCTCTCCATTTCTCTTTGTCCTATCCAACAGCAATGACATCAATGGCAATGATAATAACCATAACAATGGCAAAAACAACCAGGGTAACAAAAGGGAAAAAATGGCCTGCAGTGGATTCGTGGTGCAGGCACGGAGACGCAGCAATAACCCTGGAGGCAAAAAAAAATTTCTGTATCTCTAATAAACTCCAATGAACACCTTCTGACACTGCTGACCTGCACACTCTGAGCACCCAACCACGATGCCATGTATCCCAGACGGAGACTGACAGACTAATGACAGGAAGTGGCCAGACCTAGGAAGGAGGAGGCCTTGCTTCACATGGCTGTTTACCAGCCACCACTCATCTGTACAATAAGGCCTTGACTTTCACTCCTAGAGTCCGTCTATCTGTCTATCTCTCTTTATCTCTCTCTTGACTCTCTCTCATCTCTCCCTCCCCCATCTCTCCGTCTCTCTCTCTCTCTCTCTCTCTCTCTCTCTCTCTCTCTCACTGAAGGCATGAACAGAAAGTTGGCCAGACACATTCATCACAAGGCATGAGCCCCTGGGGCTGTTCAGTCTTCCTCCGGGTGAGTGGGGATGGAGAAAGCTGTCCTATTACCCGGGTGCCTTTGTAGGGAAGTCTGCATTTCTCAAGATTTACACAATTCGCCGGATGGATGAGAGGAAACAGCCCAGAGCTGCTGTTTGTATTCTATGAGTCAGATTCACTGGAGAGAGCCAGAGGTCAAGGCAGAGAGTCATATAATTTCATGGTTGAAGACTCCAGCCCCTACCGATACTTCTCAGCTAAGGTGTGTATTGCTGCAGGGGAAATTTGAACTTTGTTGGACAAAGAAGACCAAAGTCTTTTACTTTTTAAATACCATGTTAGTCTTTCAGTCAGAGGCTTACTACAGTCAGCCTTCTGCATCTAGGCTTTAAAGAGTGAGGGATTTGGGAGACATCTGACAGGAATCGCTGAGCCTTATAGAAAACGTCTACAATTGGATCAACTGTCCCAAGTTATATGCCAAGGCAGTCAATAGCTAACTCAATTGGGATTTTTAGCTATAATGAGGAATCCTGTGTGTGTGTGTGTTTGTGTGTGTGTGTGTGCGCGCGCATGCGTGTGCAACAGAATTTGATTAATCTTTTCATGGTTGATCAAACCCTCAGGTATTGAGCACAATGATTTTTAAATAAATTATTACCAAAAGAAAAAAAATCTCAGAATTCTTAAGGGCGTGATGATTTATATCAGGATTCTCATGTGATTTTCACAGTGGTTTCCAACCACATTTCACAGAGGAGACAGAATAAAACTCAGCAGGGCAGAGAGACCCTGGATTCAGGGTGGAGGGGGGGGGCTGAGTTCATGCCACATATTCCCGTTTCTTTGTACATCCATGTGAGCCCAGAATCCATTGCCCTTGGCAAAATGAATTTGAAATGCTGAGGGATAATGTCCAAAGTGTCTCACTCAATTTCCTTCAAGGACTTGATTTTTTTTTTAAGTTACTTGTATATTTCTGTATTGTTTTCCAAGGTGAGACCAGCCCTGTCATGGAATATATAACTGAGAATACTGGAGTATTTTCTTGATAGAACATGATTTCCACGTGGGCAGATAAAATCTGTCTTATGTAACTTGGCTCTCTTCTACCTAGCTGAGTGCCTGGCATATAAAAGACATTTGACTCATAACTGACGATAAATTAGTAATGTAATAGCCCACTGGATTAAAATAGGTTGAGAGACTGTTTCCAGCAGAGCTAAATTTCTGGTCCAGAAAGTAAAAACTGTTCAAGGAAATGAAAGTGTGTGCACGTGCATGCATTCGTGAGTGTGTCGTGTGTAGGAACAGAGGCATAAAACTGCTGGGCACATTTTAAAATGGGTGATGATTTTGACACAGTCACATGATACTCAGTAGGAAGAGGAAAGAGAGGGACAGGTCATGCTGCTGACTTGCTCCGTCCTTCCAACTACAAGTTAAAAATACCACAGGAAGGAAACCCAGCAAGGGATCTTGGGATTGGTTCTTGTCAGCACCATGTCATCTAGGGCCCTAAGACCAGGGTGTGGCATCACCTTGCAGACTCATCTGCTTCATTTCTGGTGATGGATGTTATCAACTAGAGTCTTTCTCCAAACATGGCTGAGCCCAAGGTTCAAGAAATGGGGTGTTAGGGGGAGAGGGTAGCAAGTCAGGCGACTCGATTTTCTTGGTCGAGGCAGTCATAAAACCCTGCCTATGTTCAAGAGACTTGAGAGACTTGGAGTCTGTATTTATCCCATTGTAAAAAGAGACTTGGAGCCCGTATTTATCCCATTGTAAAAACAGCATGTGGGGCTGCACGTTTCATCTGTTACTGCTGGGACACGTGACCACAAACTCAGTGGCAGCGAGAAACGCACCTGGGAGCCTACAGACAGTCCACTGTCTAACAGAAAACTCAGGGAAGCCACATAGGCCACTTCAATGTTTGAGGTAGTCCCATTTGTAAACATTGAAGAGCACACAAGAACACATTTGACTGAATTTTTTTTTCTGATGTGATGCTTATCTTTTTATTTGTAATACTATTCTGTTTGACCCAACCATTGCAGATTGTGTAATTTGCACAAGAATCAATAGACCCACTCTTAAGCTATTGTATATTTTGGTACTAATCTTTGTATCTCAGTACTGATCTTTATACAGTTCTATCCAGCTGATGAAACATTTATATCTTAATCTGATCTTGGTTTTGGATTGGTGGACATCAAAGTGTATCACTAGGAAGAGGATGTTTGAGTTTATTCTAAGGACAGCTTCTAAAACTTGAAGTATTAGGTCGACTTCTACTGTCAGAGGAGAATTTTTCAATGTTGGGAACTACTTCTGTAGCTTCTCTCTGGGGATGCATTCTGCCACTGGACCTGGAGGAGGGGTCTGGGGTGCTGCCCGCAGGAGACAGTAATTCTAGCATTGAGGGAATAGCCTGGCAGTCAGGCAGAGATATTTTCATGCCTGTGGCTGTAAGGTCCCAGGTTCCATTTCCAGTAACACTGCATGTCAGAGATGAGTAGTGCTCTGGTAGGAAGAAGGCGGGGAGGAGGGGGAAGAGGAATGGAGGGAGGAGAGGGGAAAGAAGAGGAGGAGAAAGAGGAAGAGAAGAGGAAGAAGGAAGGGAAGGGGGAAGAGGAGGAGAGGAAGAAGGAGGAAAAGAAGGGGGAAGAAGGAGGAGAAGAAGGAGGAGGGAGAAGAAATGGAGGAGGAGGAGAAGGAGGAGGAAAGGAGAAGGAGGAGAAGGAGGAGGAAAAGTAAATTCTTACTTTTTTGATTGATTTAATAATGATTCACAAGACCATAGGGGAACAATTCCACACAATTCCCACGACCAGAGTTCCGCATCTCATCCCCTCCATTGGAAGCTTCCCTGTTCTTTACCTCTGGGAGCATGGACCCAGGATCACTATGGGGTGCAGAAGGTGGCTTCTGTAACTGCTTCTCCAATGGACGTGGGATTGGCAGGTCGATCCACACTCCCAGCCTTAAATTCTAAGGTGATTCTCAACTGCCGAAATTTCACTTTTGTCTTGGTCATGCTTCACACTCTGGTTTTCTTTTTTTTCTAACTGTGTTGGGAGTAGGAAAAAGCTTTGGGTGGAGAGTAAAGCTTCATTCCTGCCTTCCCCCTCGACTGCTGTCACTGCATTTGAACTCTGTGAGGGGCCGGCCCCCAGCAGGTTGGCAGATGGGCGAGGTTTGCCTTGAGTCCCTTGGCATCTCTTCCCCAGGGACTCATGAACTACGTCAGTAAAACCCAAAACCAGTCCTGCCGCAAGGGAAAGATGGGTTCTGTCTGGCCCATCCTGCTACCATGCTGAGCTCACAGCACCCGTTCCTGAGTCTTTCCTTATCTGCTGGATTGTTGGAAAAAGTCGTGATGGGTTTGTGCACAAGGAAGTTAAGTCATGACTTTTCCGACAACATAACAGGTACTTGGAAAGCCCTTGCTCATCCTTCTTTGCCCAACACAGATTTTCCTTGGTAAGTCTTCTCCAACCACCCCCTTTTCTTTCTTTCTTTCTTTCTTTCTTTCTTTTTTTTTTTCATTCCAAATTCCCCTGAAGAACATCCTGTCAGTACCCTTAGTTCTGCAACTTAGTATTGGGCTACATTTTCCAAGGAAAGACCGTGCCATTCATCTCCTCAGCCTTTATGATTATCACAAGGCTTTGCCCACAGTCCCTAAGCATTCGTGGGGGTTTCTTTTGGTTCACTGAATAGAGAGAAGCTAATTGGCCTGGAGGACCTGGAGGACAGGGGAATGAACATGGGACGTTGGCTTTATCTTCACAGGCTGGGAGACAAGATTTGCATGCTATTGTTGTCCTGGGCCTAGAGAGCCTCGTGCAGTTCAAAGTACTAAGGGCTGAATACAGGGAGATTTGACAATACAACTCTTTAGAGAGATAATGGGGGCCTGTTCACATATTGTGGGAAGGGAATCGATGAGGTTCATGGCCCCTTTGCCTTTGACAATAGTCTTTCTGAGCAGGAGAAAGAGAGAGCCTCTAAAAGGTGATTAATGTGAACTCCTGCTGAGGACTTCAAATTGATCTTGGCGAAGAAAATGCCATTTCTCTGCCTGTCCATTGCTTTCAGAGAGGAAAAACGGAGGGTTTCAAATAGACTGAAGAAGACACGCAAGATATTTTCAAAGAAGATGGAAGAGTGAGGCCATCCTGAGGTTAAAAATAAAAAGAAAGAAAGAAAGAAAGAAAGAAAGAAAGAAAGAAAGAAAGAAAGAAAGAAAGGATTCATCAACCCAATGAAACAAGTTCGTCTCCGACGTTTCCATATTACATGGCCTCCGTGAGTTGTTAGTTATCATCCTGAACAATGACAGCCCTGGCCCTTCTGTGGCATCCCGATACCACAGGCCGTTGGTCCCCCAGCCATAGAACTTCTGTGGATTATTTTTTTCATGTACTATACAGAGTAGACACAATTTGCCTGACAGTGTCCTCAGTCCTGAAAAAGTGAACATAAATCAGATATGATCCCTGCCTTGGAAAATGAACTCATATCCTAGTGAAGAAACAGCTACAGGAAGATGAACTTATCATCTACTGTCAGAAACACAGAAATAGAGATGGCAGTACAGGAAAGATAAAGTATTCATTTTTCTTCTCTAAACCTATGTACGCTAGCAATGACCCGGAAGTACACAAGGCTCTGAGGCTACAGCAATAAAAAGAATGGCCAACATTAATAGTTTGAAAGGTCCTTGTGCTAATAAACATCTGGATCACTCAGATAACAGAAGAGGGTCGGGTCAAGCAGTAGCGCACATGCAGACATGTAGCACTAAGAGCGGGGATAGGAGATTGTGCAAAGATCTGGGTTCAAGCCCCTGGCTCCCCACCTGTGGGGGTGGGGAGGATGCTTCACAAGCAGGTGTCTATCTTCCTCTCTCCCTCTCTTTCTTCTCCTCCTCTCTCAGTTACTCTCTGTCCTATGCAATAAAATGGAAAAAATGGCCGCCAGGAGCCATGGATTTGTAGTGTTGTCACTGAGCCCCACAGATAACCCTGGAGGCAAGATAATCGCTGAGCCAGAAACGCCACCGCCACCACGAACACCATCACCCACGCCAACCGCAGGGCTGCGCTTCTCAGCCCCACAACCACCATCATCTTTGCCGCACTCGCTGTGACGGCTACCTTCACCAGATGGTGAACACTCATCCTGGACAGCCCGGCAGGAAGTCCTGAAGTGCAGTGTGCAGCGGTGTTGACGTGAATCCTCACCAGTCAACGCGTTCTGATTCCTCAAGTCGGTGCTGCAATTCCGAGCACTCAATCTTCAGGTTGAATTTCCTCATTTGAAATCTCTCCAGCTCTTCTCAACTTCATTTGCCGTGAATGGATGTCCCATTCCTGGCTCTCCCACCGCTACCTTTCTGCTTCTTATCTCCTCTGGTTTCCTGTGTCTTCCTCCTAAGTTGAATCACTGGGTCACACATTCCCTAACTCTCCTTGACCTGTGTCTTCCTCCTAGGTTCAATCACTCAGTCACACATCCCCTAACTCTCTTTGACAGCTATGTAGAGACAATCATTTCCCTGTTTTCCCTTTGCATCCTCACTGGGCCTTCAACTAGGATATCACTTTAAGCATTCAATCTGATCACGAAAAAAAAAAATCACAAAATCTATAAAGTGTACCCACTTATGATTCAACTTTCCTGTTTAATCTTTCAAAAATAGTGCTCACGCGCTCTCTCTCTCTCACTAGTGATTAATAGTGGTCTACAAGATGACACGGTATTAGCTGTACACAGAATTCACCACCTAAGGTCTGAGGCCCCAGCCCGTCAGCAATGACCTCACAGTCCTCACAAAGGCTTCAAGACAGTTTCCTTCCTTCCCTTTTTTTTTTTTTGCAAATTCATAATTCATGTACTTTAATTCTCTAGACTATGTGTGAGAGTGAAACCCATCCAGCAGTTGTCTTTCACCTCTCTAATTATCTTCTAGGAAATAGCGCTCACTTCTGAACCACCTCCACACCATCCAAACCTCAGACTGACTTAATGTCCACTGTGTTTAGCAGCTCTGGGCAGATTCTCACTTTCCACCTCAAAGGTCAAAGAAGACAAATGAAGCCTTCCGTTGGATCCCTGTATCTCCTCTACTCTACAACTTAGCGACTCTCGTCACCTCGTTGTTTGTAGAAGTTCCACCTATCCTTGATGTCAACGAGCCTGTCTCCCAAGCTATCAATAGTGGGCAGCACATTCGTCACCTAATGCAACTACTTTGATTCTTCTTCTTCTTTTTTTAATCATTGTTGTTATCTTCATTTACTGAATAGAGACAGCCAGATATTGAGAGGAAGGGGGTGATAGGAAGGGAGAGAGAGACAGAGAGACACCTGCAGCCCTGATTCACCACTCGCAAAGCTTTCCCCCTGCAAGTTCAACCTGGGGCTAGAACTTGAGTCATGTGCATTCAGCCAGGTGTGCCACCACCAGCCCCATGGTTTTGATTCTTTCTATGGCTTTAAAGTCTACTTTGACTGAAGCTGTTATCTAGGTAGCGCTGTCCCTAACCGTCTTTAAATTCACCACTATTTGTATCTCTCCCTGAAGAGTAGCATTTGGGGACCTGACCTCAAACTTCACTGAAAAACATGATTAAAGAAACAAAACCGCAGAATGTGGTTGAGTACACTTGTTCTCACCATCACAAACATCCTCCTTGTAATCTCAGAGTCCAGTTCCAGTCTGGTATTTTATGCCAAGAACAGTCTACTCCTTCTAAAGGAAAACTGGCTTGTTTCTGTTTCATGGGCACCACGAGTAACAGGAAAATCGTGCAAATTTCCTAAGGAAACCCAAAGGCAAACACTGGCCTCAGCCTGTTCTGTGACGAACACGTCGTGACAGTCTGCGTTGCAGCTTCCACTAGGGAGCCCTGCCCCACGTGCTTTTTTTCTCATTAGCTGCTGTCGACCGGGAATATTACATACAATGAGCTATTTGGCAAGAGAGACAGAGAGGACACATTCACATAATTTAATCACCGTGTTTGAGCCGTTGTTATCGCTAGCTATCGTTATTAATCTCTAATTAACAAACTATCCTAGGAATGGCTGTACAAGTGAAAAGGCAAAATACAGAAGAGCTGGCATTCTCCACAGCCTCCAGCGTCCACTGGGGGCTTGATACAAATTGTGTGCGTGGGGGGGGGGGCATAACTTACACTCAGTCTCTCTCTCTCTCTCTCTCTCTATTAACTTCATGTCTATTTTCACTCTGTACTACTTTGGGATGTTGCCTATACAGCTGGGAGCCATTAGGAATGCTTTCTGAAAAAGACAGAGACATAAACAAGTAAACTCTGTTCTTGGTGTTACTGCTGTGCTGCCTCTCTGTAACTCCTAGATCACCTTGTTTGTAGTATGTTGATGAGGCCTGACAGACATGAGAAGACAGAGCAAGCTCATGGGAACCTTCCTCTCTGGGGATGTTTCTCTTTTCTTTGGAAGCGACTTCAGCTTTGCTCACACTATCAGGTGGTGATTAGCCACTGCTGATACTTTAGCCAAAACGATAACATGACTCATAGGAGAACTTTGTTCCAGTGAGCTGTACCTGGCCGGAGGGAAATAAGGTTCCAGATTTTTTTTAAACCAGACTCCCAAAGCAAGATGGGGTGGTAGAAACAAAAAGACGACTGGATTGCTTCCCCTCTGTTTGGGCCTCACAGGGTGACAGACATCCTACTATCTGGATTAGCAATTTTAGCAGCAGGAAATCAGCTTCATTCTGACAGAGCGAAGAGGTCAGGGGAGAACTGGTGACTCTGCCTGGAACCTGTGAGTGACATCAGTACCATTATGGTCCTCCTGTGAGTGCAGCTGAGATGCAGCCAAAGTCCTATCTTATTGAGGTGACTCATTGTGGTTTCTAACTCTATGTCACTGGGTCTTTCCCACCACCAGGCTGTCACTCTCCCTCTGCCACAGACTTCGGGGCTCCTCTCTGTTCCCCCTAGAAAACCTAGCCCTGACCTCGAAGAATCACTAATATCTTGTCTGATTGCAACTATATCCTTCTGCTGAGACAGATCAAGCTCCATCAGGCTAATGGTGACATGTCTCCTCCTGTTTCTCTCTGTCTCTTTTCTCTCTTGTACACTTAGTGCTTGAATCTGCTGACTGAATGAAACACACAGGTTAGCAAGGGGGAACAGAATTAAGCTGTGATCGTTGTAGCTGGTGAGAAGTCTTTCTTTCTGCACGGCGAATCCAGATTCCCTCAGGAATTTGAAAGACTACTGATGTCATCCTGTGGTTCTTATCATTCTTGTTGATGTGGCAGGTCACACTGATTCCCTTGTGAATTCTGAGCCATCCCTCTTTCCCAGGGAGAACTTGGTGGCTATCTTTAGGAGGAGGGGGATACAGGCCTTAGGTGGTGGGAACCATATGGAACTATATACTCTGCAATCTTACAACCTTGTGACCTGCTATTAGTCACAAATGAAAAGACGGCATAAACGCAATACATTCTGACTTTACACTTGAAAAAAAAAAAAAAGAAGAGGAAAGAGAAAGAGGAGGAGGAGGAGGAGGAGGAGGAGGAGGAGACTATTAATCACATTTCTGTGCTGAACCCAATCCCTACAGTTCCAAAGACTCTGGGGCAGCACATCTTGGGCTTGAAGTCTCTCAGTAAGTTGGCCTCTTCCTGTCTTTGTGGCTTTGACCAAGTTCTCACGACTCTCTTGCTTTTCACTGTCATGAATTCTGAAGTGGGAAAAGCAACAGAAAGTCCATACTGGGGTGATACAGAGGGGAAATGTCTATAAAGACACATCACTGGGCAGTGGGACAAGTATATGTCTATGACTAGGCTACTAGGATCAAACTGCTGTTTTTTTTTTCTTTCCACAAACGAGTAAGTAAGGCTCTGAAGAACACAGGCATGGGGGCCCTGTGGTGGTGCACTGGGTTATGTGCACATACTACGAAGCACAAGGATCCGGGTTCAAGCCCCCAGCTCCCCACCTGCAGGGGGGTAGCTTCACAAGCAGTGAAGCAGGTCTGCAGTTGTCTATCTTTCTCTCCCCCTTTCTGTCTTTCCCTCCCCTCTCAAATTCTCTTTGTCCTATCGAGGGGGGAAAAAAAGTCAAAAAAAAAAAAAAAGGTCGCAGGAGTGGATTTGTAGTGCAGGAATGAAGCCCCAGCAATAACCCTGGAGACATAAACAAACAAACAGAACACAGGCACCTTTATTTCAAGTTCTCCCCACAGACCAGTACTGTCTTGAAGCATCAAGCTTCTGCAGTGAACACTCCTTCCTATCGGATTGGATCATGCTGGGCTTTCGCTTGAACAAAAGTGTCACCAGTGCTCCTGGGTCATCCGTACCCCCGGGCCAAACTCTGCCTGCTGGAGAGCTCTCCCGAGCCTAGAAGGGCACTCACCAACACCCTGAATTTGTTCTTCTTTGACTCTCAGAGCACCGGTTAGTGGCAAGTGCTAGGCACCAACTTCAGGAGAGCAGGAGCTAGCCATGCTGGGTTTTTATTAAGACTGGCTCCTCCCAGTCGCCGCGGCTGACTTCTAGGGCCCCTAGAAATTCTAGAAACTCCCAGTATGGAATCATCTAGAAGCAAGAGGAGGCAAGGATCCAAAAATGTAGGGGCTAGTCTCAAACCTGGGTCAGGCCCATGACAGAGCAGGTGTTACTGCTCACGGGAGTTACTTTTTGTTGTGTTTTGATGGTTGATCAGAGCACTGCTCAGTTCTGGCTACTAGTTCTTCTTCTAGTGTTTGCCCTTCTTCCGTAGCCAGTCAACAGTGTCAGGTTGAGCCTGATGTCAAGTTTCGAGACCTCCTTTGAATCTGGAGAGGTGGCAGTCATTGACTATGTGGGTCATAGTCTGTCTGTAGCCGCAGGGGCAGTTCGGGTCGTGTCTGGCTCCCCAGCGATGGAACATAGCGGCGCACTGGCCATGGCCTGTTCGATAGCGATGGAGGAGGGCCCAATCATAGCGTGCTAGGTCAAAGCCGGGTTGAAGCTTGCAGGGGTCTGTGATGAGGTGTTTGTTCTTTACCTCGGCTGACTGCCAGCTCTGTTTCCAAGAGTCTGGAACAGAGAAGTTCAGTGTAGGCGTAGGGGACCAGATTGGGTGACGAGACACGTCAAGCGTTGGACAGGGTGGGCGAAGATATCCGCGTATATTGGCAGGTCCCGTCGAGCGTAGACGTGGGAAATGAACTTAGATGGCTACTAGTGATGCCAGGGATCAAACCTGGGAGGTCTCACCTGCAAGCTCTGTGCGTTAATGCTGCTGGAAAATGCCCATTTTCTGCGTGTGTGCGTGTGTGCGCGTGCATGTGTGCGTGTGCGCATGTGCGTGTGCCTGTGTGCGTGTACCAGGGAGTAATAGAATTCTTTTCTTATAGAATATGAAATTCATGAGCACAGAATCATTTTTAATTTTGTTTCTCACAGACTGTCTATCAAAAAAGGTGGGCATGGTGGGATCTTAATAGATAATAAAAAAGAATTGAGCCAGGAAATAGGTCACCTAGTGGAGCACACCTTTTACCAAGCACCGAGAGCTCTTCTCTGAGCCCTGCTGACATGCGGGGACACCCTGACAGCACGGGGTACTCCATAATGGTGCAATGGTGACTCTCCCTCTGCCTGCCTGCCTTTCTCTCTGAAACACAACAAATAAACAAAAAGCTGTCCCAGGACTGGTAGAATCATGCAGGTACAAGAACCAGGTGCTTCAAGCTAAAAAAGCACGAATGCTTATTGAATCGTAACAGACGTGTCTGAGTCCCAGTGCTTGTCACATTTGAAACCTCACCGCTATCCAGGGGCTGGCATTCTTGTTATTCCCGTGCCATGAATGACGGCACAGGTTCAGGGGACTGCAGCAACTCGCCCAGGGTCAGACTTCTGTCGAGTGGTAGAGCTAGGATTCTGCCTCAGGAAAGGAGGTTCAAACACCCAAATGCTTCTCCACTCCCTCCGTTTAGATCCGGTCATCTTGGCGTGTGTGTCGTGCACAGGTGAATGTCACCTCAAGGGGGGTCATGGGATATCCTAGGACTTTTTCTGAATTCCCAGACGCATTTGGTTGGACTGAAGGGAAATGTGTGTGTGTGTGTGTGTGTGTGTGTGTGTGTACACATATCTCCACATTGAGCACCTGCTATCGGGGAGCCCTTCGTCCCTTCTCTTCTCTGTAGTGGCAGGACCACCACAGCACACTGACTCACTGGGACCAAATCAACACCTTGTGATGGGACACACTACAACTGCTGCCTACATGTTCCACTGTTCACGGCTGGCCCCGGGGGCCCTTTGGAGCTTGGCTACTTACAAATGGTGATGAGTTTCACCCTCCTCAATACCCCCACACCAGCCCATCCAGAGCCCCTGGGGAAGCTCTCAGTTCTCCCTCTTTAACGACCAGTGAAGGGCAGTACAGGGAGTCAGAAGCTGTCCTCTTTGCCTCCCTTCCCTGAGAGTCTCTGAACAGAACTGGAGGACGCCACTGACTTTCTGTGCACCTGCCGGGAAGGGGCTGTGTGGTGTCGCCGTCGCCTAAGTATTTCCCAAGTGTCTCTGGAACATGGGTCTGAATACTGTGAATGGCCCCCCGATGGCAATGATGATCTCCTGTCAGTTTAAGGGCTTAACAATTCTATTCCAGTATTGATTCGTGTCCATTCCGTGCATAATGACCACACTAATCATCTTCCTCTATCCAGTCCAGATAAACCCTCAAGTTTGCAAGGAAGCATGAAGGTCAGTAGCTCTAGGGAGGTCAGCCCTTCCTGTCGCCCCCAGCATCGATTTCCATCTTACTCAGTCCTTACAACCACGCAAGGTGAGTGGGACCACTGGGTCTGTCCTGAAGGAAGAGGGGAGCGGCAGGAATGACCCCTGGTGACATGAGCCTCTGTGACACAACTGGCACTCAAACCACAGGCTTTGCGAAGTGGAGCGGTGTGACAGATATGACCACCTGAGGGTGCTACATGTTTCAGCCACCTTCGTAATGTCCTGACAACTGTATTTTATCTCAAAATTCAGTGAGACAAGGCAGATAGAACACAGGGATTGCATGAGGCCCTGGGCCCAGTCCTTGACACTGCAGATGCTAGAGTGAGTGCCCTGGCTTGCACACCACTCTCTCTCTCGTATGTCTCTTAAAAATCCACAGTACCAGGAGCCAGACAGTGGCACAGTGAGTTAAGGGCACATGGCATGAAGCGCAAGGACCTGAGTAAGGATCCCAGTTCGAGTCCCCAGCTCCCCACCTGCAGGAGGGTCACTTCACAAGCAGTGAAGCAGGTCTACAAGTGTCTGTTTTTTCCTCCTCTCTCAATTTCTCTCTGTCCTATCTAAAAGCAATAACGTCCACAACAATAAACAACTAGGGCAACAAAAGGGGGAGAAAAAAATAGCCTCCAGGAACAGTGGACTCTTAGTGGAACAGAGCCCCAGTGATAACCCTGGAGGCAAGAAAAAAAATCCACAGTACCGTGTAAGAGCAGCCTTTCAGTCACTCTGACTGGGCCAAGCAGGGTAAGGGAATCACTCAGGGGATGTCTTGTTTGCCTCTCTGAGTCTCACTGTGTTTACTGGGGGTGTCTGTAGTTAACCGCTGGGTCCACTAACACTGCTGTTCTGGGCTGGGCTCAGCTGGGATACAGGTGGCTTCTATACTGGTCACTCATCCTTTAGCAAAGTCCACTAAAAAATATGAGAGGAGGGAAGAGAAAAAAAAACCCAAAAAAACTGAGACCTTAGAAAAAGCTACCATTAGATGTTCTAATTAAAAAAAATTTTTTAAAGATCATATTCCCCTGCACACAGAACATCCATATTTCAAAGATGAGCTACCTCTTTAAGCACAAAGATATGAAAAGAACTCACATGTAAAGGTTGGGTTTAATGTATGCAAATTATACCTTGACACAAAGGGGAGGGAAATAAGCCCCAGAGGCTAATCATGTTCCCCTGTCAATTTGTTAATACTTATTTTACCGGGAGAACCTGTATTTCAATGTATTTTCCAGCAGACACGATTAACCCCGCATGCACAGCCCTGCTCTTTGCCAAGGCCTCTCCTGATGCGAGGCAGAGACTCATCGCCACGTCCTACTGCATCTAGAGCTTCAGAACCACCTAAAGCCAGTCTGTTGGCTCCAGCTCTCTTTTAAACGCTTTTAAATATGTATTTACTGGATGGAGCCAGAGAGAAATCGAGAGGGAAGGAGGAGATAGGAAGGAAGGGAGGGAGGGAGGGAGGGAGGGAGGGAGGGGGAAGAAGAGAAAGGAAAGGAAGGGAGGGAGGGAGGGAGGGAGGAGAGGAGAGGAGAGGAGAGGAGAGGAGAGGAGAGGAGAGGAGAGGAGAGGAGAGGAGAGGAGAGGAGAGGAGAGGAGAGGAGAGGAGAGGAGAGGAGAGGAGACCTACAGCATTGCTTCACCACTTATGGAACTTTCCCTCTGTGGGTGGGAACTGGGGACTTGAACCCCGGCTTCTTGTGTATGGTATCATATGTACCACCCCCTGGCCCCAGTTTCAGTTCTTAGTGCTTGTTTGGGATGCCCCTTGTCAAGTGTAACATGCTTAGGCTACACTAAACTGTCTCACGGGACATGAAGGAAGGAGTCTGTAATGCCACGGAGGGGGCAAGGGAAACAGACACTATCACCATGCCTGAAACCTCTGGGCCTCAGTTAAAAATAAATGCATACACCTGACTTCTTCTGACTCCCCACCTGCCCCGCATCCCCTGGGGTCCAGCCAGGCAGTGCTGCTCTGCTGGGTCAAGCCAAGGGCTAAGGTGGTCCCAGCAGGGACCACTGGGGGAGGCTGTCGTGCTGGAAGCCTCTTTCCACTGTCAGCCTGGGCTAAGTTTTCCCTCATGAGCCTCTGTAACAGATGTCTGTGCTCTCTCCACCACTTGCTTCTGACTGTGTGGTTTTTCCTGCTTGCTGAGCCAATTATGCGCTGGGCTGCGCCCAGGCTGTGCAGGAAAAACCACACAGATGATACCAGAATGCTCCTCAGACCAGAAGCCTGGGCCTGGCTAGGCCGGCAGTGACAGTTCTGCCTCTGCTACCACAGGGAAGTCGCCAAGCCAGCTGCCCTGCCTGCTCCTCCAACATCCCATCAACAGAGACACGGCCCTGTCTCTGTTCATTAAGACGTCAGCCTCCTGCAGATGCAGCTGGGACTGTGGGGGAAACAGGCCCTGGGCCTCTGCCTCTCTACCAAGCGCTTCACACACAGATGGCCCGTCGCCTCCATGAGATTCGAGTGGAACGAGCACGGACTCTGACCCGTGTTGCACAGGCCACCGTGACACCTCAGGCTCGGCTCTCCCGAGAACCTGCGTCCTACCAAAAGGCAGGCATACGATGGGAATGAAGGAGCTGGGACATAGCTCACCCGGTAGAGTGCACGCTTCATCATGCAAGGGGGCCAGGCTCAAGTCCCCACATCAGCCTGGAGCACCGTGCAGAGGGGGAAGCTTCATGAGCAGAGAAGCGCTGCTGTGGTGTCTCTCCATTTCTTTCTCATCCTCCAACTGGAAGAAACAAAAAAGAGGAAGGAAGGAAGGAAGGCAGGCAGGAAGGAAGGAAAAGGCCAGACCACCAGGAGCAAGGAGCAATGGGACCCCGCAGGCATGAAGACCCTGAGAAGGCCTGGCATAGAGAAACAGTCAGGGGCTGGTCTGTGGAGCAGCCTGTGGAATACACATGGTGCTGAGTGCAAGGACCCGGGTTCAAGGCTAGGGCTACCACCTGCAGGGAGGATGCTTCACGAGCAGAGAAGCAGAGCAGCAGGGATCTCTCTTTCTCTATTCCTCTCTCTATTCTCCTTCACTCTCAATTTCTCTCTGTGTCTATAAAAAAGGAAGAAGGAGGGGAAAGAAAAGAAATGGCCACTGGGAGTGGTGGATTCCTCATCCAGGCCCAGTGCTGCAGTCATAATCCTGGTGGCAAAGAAAGCAGGAAGGAGAGGAGAAGGGGAAGGAAAGGAGAGAGGAAGGGAATAAGGGAGGGGAGGGGGGAGGGGGGAGGGGAGGGAGGGGAGGGAGGAAAGTCATACAGTCCAGGTAGTTGTACAAAGGTTAGGACACCAGACTTGCAGGCATGAGTTCTTGAGTTTGATCCCGAAGGAGTCGGGCTGTAGCGCAGCGGGTTAAGTGCAAGTGGCGCTAAGCTCAAGGACCGGCATCAGGATCCCGGTTCGAACCCCGGCTCCCCACCTGCAGGGGAGTCGCTTCACAGGCGGTGAAGCAGGTCTGCAGGTGTCTGTCTTTCTCTCCCCCTCTCTGTCTTCCCCTCCTCTCTCCATTTCTCTCTGTCCTATCCAACAACAACGACATCAATAATAACTACAACAATAAAACAACAAGGGCAACAAAAGGGAATAAATAAATAAAATAAAATAAAATAATTTTAAAAAAAAAGGAATGACGTGTGTTAGGTAGTGATGAGAATTCCAGTAACTAATAGTGCAGATGAGGAGAGAGGGAGGGAGGAAGAGGGAGAGAGGGAGAGGGAGAGGGAGAGGGAGAGGGAGAGGGAGAGGGAGAGGGAGAGGGGCTGTTTGGCAGCTGGTCAGGGCAAGTCTCTTCAAAGAGATGACACCTCTCTCCAATAAGCAGACTCACTTTGCAGTGACATACGGACTCTATGACCAGTTTCTGCTGGAATTGTTGAACATGGTATCTTCTTGGCTACAGTGAGGGCTAAATGCTAAATCTGACCTGGTCAGGTGCCTGAACACAGCACATTTCAAAAGCAAAAGCGGCTGAACTCACTTGCATGGCCTCGATGACTGAGGTCAACGCTCATGTCCATTCCAGCTGTAACCTCTCCTTCCAACATCAACAGCTTAAGCGATTATTCAGGGGAGCCTGGTGGTGGCTCAGTGGGTTAAGTGCACATGGTGCAAAACGCAAGGACCGGCGTAAGGATCCCCAACTAGGGCAATAAAAGGGGAAAATTTTTTAAAAATATATTTTAAAAAGAGTCTGTTCAAGGTCTACATTTCATGACACCCCAGAATTCTCCTTCAAGTTAGATGATCACTCTTCATTTTCAAGGGAAGAAAATCAAGTGCATGCCTGAGGCCTCAGAAGTCCCAAGTTTAATCCTGAGCACTGTGTCTTTGGGAGCCGAATGCTGCTCTGGGCTTCTTGTCATGAGATAGGGCTCAGAGAGGGCCACCAAAATGTCACGCTGTTGTAGCTGGAGATGCAGGACACCCAAAAGGTTACTCAGAGAGGAGAGAGAGAGAGAAGAAGGAGGAGGAGGAGGAGAGAGAGGAGGAGGAGAAGAAGAAGAAGAAGAAAGGGAGAGAGAGAGAGGAGGAGGAGGAGGAGGAGGAGGAGGAGGAGGAGAAGGAGAAGAAGAAGAAAGGGAGAGAGAGAGAGAGAGGAGGAGGAGGAGGAGGAGAGAGAGAGGAGGAGGAGGAGGAGGAGAAGGAGAAGGAGAAGAAGAAGAAGAAGAAGAAGAAGAAGAAGAAAGGGAGAGAGAGGAGGAGGAGGAGGAGAAGAAGAAGAAGGAGAAAGAGAGAGAGAGAGAAAGAAGGAGGGGGAGGAGGAGAGAGAGAGAGAGAGGAGGAGGAGAAGGAGAAGAAGAAGAAGAAGAAGAAGAAGAAGAAGAAGAAGAAGAAGAAGAAGAAGAAAGGGAGAGAGAGAGAGGAGGAGGAGGAGGAGGAGAAGAAGGAGAAAGAGAGAGAGAGAGAAAGAAGGAGGGGGAGGAGGAGAGAGAGAGGAGGAGGAGAAGAAAGAGAGAGAGGAGGAGGAGAAGGAGGAGAAGGAGGAGAGAGAGAGGAGGAGGAGGAGAGAGAGAGAGAGGAGGAGGAGAAGAAGAAGGAGAAGAAAGAGAGAGAGAGAGAGAGAGAGCAGAAGGCCAGCCAGCAAATGGCTTTCCCCTGGGGCCAGGGTCATTTTATTCACAAGATTTACAAAACAGCAGGGACTCCAGATATCAAGAGGTAGGTTTGGCCCTGAATTGGAACAATGGGGTGAGTGATTAAATGGCTTAAAATACAGAATAGTAGGTTTAAACTCGGCATATGAATGGGAGCCCAGCGGGTGGAGCACTGGGCTAAGCGCACACATAGTATGAAGCCCAAAGACCCACACAAGGATCCCCTGGTTTAAGCCCCCAGCTCCCCACCTGCAGGGGAGGTCGCTTTCTCTCTCCTTCTCTATCTCCCCCTCAATTTAATTTTTCTCTGTCCCATCAAAAAAAAAGGGGGGCACAGGAGCAGTGGATTCTTCTTGCAGGCAAGGAGCAAACAAACGAACAAACACTCAGACTTCTGCTGAGCAGGAAGTTGCTGCTGGTCCGGCTCCACCCCTGAGTTAAGGCATCAGGAGTCTGGGAGCTGTAGCTACCTGTGAGCCTCTGCCCAAAAACCAACCAGCTCCACTGCTGAGACGAATGCAGAGAGCTTACTAGAGACAGAGCCCTTAGGCTCTCTCCCTTTCCTCCTCCTCTCCTTCTCTCTCTTAAAAATACACACATCCTTAAAAAATAATAACAAGTGTACAGTCACGTGTAGTTGTAAAGACAATACAAAGAACGGGCCGTGAATCCCTGGCCCACTGTCTCCCTGTGGTAGCACACTGAGAGGTATATTGCAGAACTCTGAACACGGCCTCTGTCAAGACACAGACCGTCTTCAGCACCACCAACAGCTCCCGGACTGCCGTATGTTGTCCTAAGTGCTGCACCAGCTGCACCCCCAGCTCCACTCCTCCCTGACCTCTGGCAAACACTCTGTCTCTTTAAAGTCATTTCAAGAATATGCATACATACACACACACACACACACACACACACACATACATACATACACACACACACACACACACTGAGCAATGTAATTATATTTTATGTGTATGGGTATAAAACATAAGCAATGTAACATATTTCTATATATGCAGTCTAAAAACTACGTAACCTTTGGGGTTAACTTTTGCAAGTAGCTTAACCCTCTAGAATCTCATCTACATGGTGATACTGTGGACAGTCCATTCCGTTTATTCATTTATTTATTTATTGTTATCACGGCACGGTTATGCCACAGTTGTTTAAGCACCCCTCCACTTAAGGACAGCTGCCTCACTGCAATTCTGAACTGTTATCACCACAAAGGCCACACACATTTAAGGACAGGCTCTGACGGGAATAGAAGCTGGGGGGAGGGGGGGGCGGGTGCTGGGGAGGGGGACATGGGCCTCCAAAGTCTAGTCACTGGGTTACAGGGCCATATGTTTATTCGAGAAACAGCAGGATCTACTATTTTCCATCCTTACCTGCAAGGCCTGGGCACTTCAGTTTCCTCATAACTCACTAACATTGAGCTGTCATTACTTCTTTTTTTTTTTTTTTTTTTAGTTCTCGGAGTTCAGACAAAACTGTAGTAATATCCGATTGCTTTAACTTGAATTTCCCTGCTGGCTGATGATACTGAACATCTTGTTATATGTCTATGTGCCATCTGCAGACCTTCTTCAGTGAAATAACTCTTCATGTCTTTTGTCCAGTGTGAATGGGTTTGCATGCTTATTTACTGAGTGTTTACTGTCTGAACACCGAGAGTTCTTCAGATGCCCTAGGTATGACTCCTTCATCTCCTAATGTCTCCCTTGTCTTCTCCTTCTTCTTCCTCTTAGCAAACTTGCTCACAGAGAAGAGCATAACAGTTTTGATGAAATTCAGCTTATTGATTTTTTACTTTTTATGAGTTTCCTTTTGGTGTGAAGTCTGAGAACTCTGTTTAACTCTAAACCCCAATGACTTGTCCCCTTGCTTTTATCCCTCCTACGCTTTACCTTTCCTATTTAAATATACCATTCACCTGAAATTAATTTTTATATCAGGTCTGAGACAGCGGTAGAAATTATTAGTATTTTTCACCGTTGTCGTTTTGCTTGTTTTGTTTACGGAGGAGAAGTGGGAAGGGGGTTGCGGCTGCTCCCGCACCATCTACTGAAGATTTTACACGTCTTGCACTGAGACGCTCTCTGCCCCTTTGTCAAAAGAACTGAGTCTGAATTGTATGGATCTATCTCAAGGTTCTAGGTCCTGTTCCAAACACCTGTGTATCCCTCCCTCCACCAGTGCCAACAAGTGGTGGTCAACATAGAAAAGTCTTAAAATTCAGTCTTCCTTTTCTCCGCTTTTTCAAAAGTATTTTAGCTATTTTATTTCAGTGGTCTTTCCAGTTAACTTCTAGACTTTTTTTTTTCTACAACTACAAAAGATCTTACTGGCATTACCATGAGGAACTGTGTTAAGCCCGTTATCCAACTGAGGGGAAATGAACATTTTTGTAGTCTAGGATTATGGATCATTTTATTTTTCATACTTCTTAAAATGACAAATTCAATTTTCTTAATCATTTCAACTGTAATCACTTTTCTTTCTAAAAAGCTGCTCAAATTATCTGTTTCATACTGGGTGAGTCGTGGTAGTTTGTGGCTTTCTTGAAATCGGTCTATTTCATCAAAACTATAAAACTGATGGATCAAGTGTTTTCAGTAATGTTCCATTATTTTTTTGATGACTGCAAAATCTGTAGCGGAAATTTCTGCTTCATTAATGATATAGATAATGGACAATCACTCTATTTTTCTCTATGTCAACTGACTAGTTTTTGTTGTTGTTGTTGTTGTTGTTGTTGTTTTTAACCAAAATTTTGTGAATCTTTCTGAGGATCGCATCTGCTTCACTGCTTTTCTCTGTTATTCTTAAGCCTTTTTAAAAACTTTGTTTCCCCTTCATTTTCTTTTTTGTTCATCATGACTTTCTTTGACTTTTATGTTTCTACTTCTCAAGGTGAGAACTCAGACTATGGCTCAGAATCTTCTCCTCTTGAACATCTATGCACTAGGTACTCACGGCCCAGCACTCACTCTTAGCTCTGAGGCAGCTGCTACCTGCAGATTCTGATTGGCTGCATTTTCATTCCATCCAATTTACTTTTATTTCTCTTGAGACCCTGTCATTGACCTATAGTTTACTGACAAGTGTACAATTTACTTTCTGAGTATTTGGAAACATTTTGTTGCCCTTTATTTTTTAGCTGATTTCTAGAAGCCAGTAACTGAATTCCAAGTAGTTAATGACTTCATTGAGCAATCAGACTTGAAACAAATGCAAAAAAAAAATAGATAAAAAATAATAAGAAAAACTCATCATCATCATCAACAACAATAACAACAACAAAAAAATCCAAAGGGAGAAATGAAGATTTTAGAATAGATTCTCTAATTACTGCTTGATATACATAAATGTATCAAAATTAGCATGTTCCCAGTTGAAGGAAAATTTTACTCTGGTTACATCTATTTACTTCACCCCATTTATAATATAATCATTTGAAACATTTATTCTACATGTATTTAAAAGTCTATCAGGAGCCAAAAAATAAAATAGCTAAGATGGATAGTATACTGCCATGCTCACAACTCAGTTCAAATCCAGTGCCCACCAGAGGAAGCTTTAATACTGTAGTGTTCTTCTCTCGCTGTCTCTGTCTCTCTATATAGCTGAGAAAATTCAGCCCAGAGTTGTGAAGTTCCAGCAACAGAGACAAAGAGGGAAAAAAGGAAAAGAAAAGAAAAAAAAAACTACATCTCAAAGCAAGGTTCTCACCCAGAAGAGGAACTATCTTCAAAGTTCCAACTAAGATGTCCATATGATTTCATCCCCTGTCATTTCAAGTATTCTAACTTTTAATCACTATTTATTTATTGAAGAGAGATGGCTAGAAATTGAGAGGAAGGGAGAGATAGGGAGAGAGAGACAGAGAGACACCTGCAGCACTGCTTCACCACTCACAAAACGTCCCCGCCTGTGGGTGTGGACCAGGGTCTTGAACCTGGGTCCTTGGGTGCTGTTATGTGTGCGCTCAGCTAGTTATGCCACAGCCCAGCCCTCTGAAGTCTACTCTTTTTCTATGCAGGGGTAAGTGGTGCAGGAGGTCAGCAGGTGTCTCTCTTCCTCTCTCCCTCCCCTGGCCCCTTTCAATTTCTCCCAGTCTCTAGCCAACAAATAAATGAGTAAGTAAAATGCTTTTTTTAAGAGTAATTCCTTAAGTGGCTATTTACATGGTTTCTCTAGATATTGCTTCATATATGTAAATTTATCGGTAACTGTTTCACCAGTTCGAGAAAAATCTTACTCCTGTTACATCCATTTGCATGCCTCCGTTTATAACACAGTCATACTAAAACACTTCCTCTGCTTGCATTTAAAACAACATCAGCGCTTCACAACTTTCCTGCCATCAAACAGCATTTACAAGACTCAGAGGGGAGATGAAAAATTCATTGTGTTTGTCCATAGTTTCACTTGCCATGTTCTTTGTTCTTTCTTACTGTTGCAAGATGTGTTACTTTCTTTCCTTTCTGATGAGAGAACTTCTTTAGTCTTCTTCTCCTTCTCCTTCTCCTTCTCCTTCTTCTTCTTTTTCAACAAGTAGATCTGCTGGCAACAGATTATCTTCATTTTCCTCCATCTCAGGATGTTTTGATTTCTCCCTCATTCCCAAATGATATTTTTACTAGATGGGATTTTTGAGTTGATATTCTTTTCATTCAGCTTCAAAGAAAACATTGTACCACTTCTTTCTGGTCTGTCTGATGAGAAATTCTCTGTGATTTCAACCTGCTCCTGTTAGAAATGGGGAGGGGGCTTCTCTGACTGCTTCCACGGTCTGCCCTGTGTCTTTAACGTTCAGAAGTTTTGCCTCTGGTTTTTCTTGGTGTGAATTCCTTTGGGTTGATCCTGTTTGGGATTCTCTCAGCTTCTTGAATCTATTAGTTCCTGTTGTGTCTGCTGTATTTGGGAAGACCTAAGTCCTTAGATCTTTCTGTGGCTCTGCAGCCCAACTCTCTCCTCTCCTTCTGGGACTCTGATGGCTGGTGTTGGAGCCTTGGATATTATTCCATAAGCTCTTGAAGACGTGGCCACCAGAGACAGAGATATAGGGTGCTGGGTGGTGGTGCACCCAGTAAGAACACACAGTACTAAGTGCCAGGGCCTGTTCAAGGATCCGTATTCGAGCCCCTGGGGCCCCACCTGCAGGGAGGATGCTTCACAGGCGGCGGTGAAGCAGGTCTGAAAGGTGTCTCTCTTTCTCTATCTCCCCATCTTTCTCAATTTCTCTCTGTCCTAGTCAATAAAATGAAAAAAGGGGGGAAAAAAGGCTACCAGGAGCAGTGGACTTTTAGTGCTGGCATCGAGTCCCAGCAATAACCCTGGAAGCAAGAGAGAGACAGAGACAGAGAGAGATTGGGAGGGAAGAGAAGATAAAATCCACAACTTGTGAGCATTCCCCCTGCCAGTGGGGACTGGGGGCTACAACTCAGGTCCTTTAACAAGACAGCAAGTGCGCTCTACTGGGTATGCCACAGCCCAGACCCTCACTAGACAGACAGACAGATAGACAGATAACGGGACAGAGAACCCATGCCTCACTCTGGCACATGTAATTCTGGCGACGGGACCCAGAGCCTCCTGTTTGGCCATCTAGCACCTGACCCACTCGAATGTCACAGGTCGTGGCCTCTTCCACGCCTTCAAGTCCAGGATGAAGGAAGCAAGACAGGAACTGCTCCGTTAACTGGCCAAGGTGTGTCTAAGGTCTTAGCTATACTTCGTAGGAAGCACAGGGGGTTTGGCATGGATGCCAGCCTCCCAGCAGTGACAGTTCTGGAAGCCCTAGTGATAAAGTAGCTCTGAAACTCTTCGACCCCTGGCCCTCGTCTCCATGTTCCAATCTCACTCTCTGCTTCCACTTACATAAGTGCTCCCCTCACCCTCTCCCTGCAAACAGTGCTGCTTGGCGGTAGGGAGTTGGACTACAATCTTTATTTCTATATGTTCAATTTTTAAAAAGATTTTTTAAATGATCTTTAAATTGTATTACTGCATAGAGACAGAGAGAAACTGAGAACAGGAGGGGGAGATAGAGAGGGAGAGAGACAGAGAGACACCTGCAGCCCTGCTTCACCTCTCATGAAGCTTTCCCCTGCAGGTGGGAAGTAGGGGCTTGAACCTGGGTCCTTGCACACTGTAGTGTATGTGTGCTTAACCAGGTGTGTCATCACCTTGCCCTATTTAATTTTGTTAAGACAGTATGTACGAGACCAAGAATCCCTGGCTGCTACTGAGCTCTGTTTTTCTCTTATCTAGTGTTATTTTAAGCCAAGTCCCAAACCCCATAACCAAGTAACCTAGCAAAACAGCCATAAGTTTCTCTCTCTCTTTTTTGTAAATTTTGTTATCTTTATTTATTTATTGGATAGAGGCAGCCAGAAATCAAAAGGGAAGGGGGAGATAGAGAGGGAGAGAGACAGAGAGACACCTGCAGCCCTGTTTCATCACTCATGAAGCTTTCCCCCTGCAGGTGGGGACCAAGGGCTCAAACCTGGGTCCTTGCACACTGTAACATGTGCGCACAACCAGGTGCGCCACCACCTGGCCCCCTAGCCATAAGTTCTCTTACATCACTTCTTTCCCTCCCCTCCCCTTCCCTCCCCTCCCCTCCCCTTCCCTTCCCTTCTTTATTGCCACCAGGGTTGCCTCTGGGGGCGCAATGCCAGCATTATGAATCAAGAGCTCCTGGTGGGCCATTTTGTCCATTTTTTTCTACTTTATTTGACAGATCAGAGAGAAATCAAGAGAGAGGGGGAGATAGAGAAGGAGAGAGAAAGAGAGGAACCTGCAGACCTGCTTCACCGCTCAGGAAGCGTCTTCCCTGCAGGTGGGGTGCCGGGGGACTCGAACCCTGATCCTTGCATACGGTGATATATGTACGTAACCAAGTGCACCACTGCCAGGCCCCCATCTCTCCGTTTTCATGTGAGGATTAATAAATTTACACGCACTTTTTTTTGTCATTTTGAGTTTAACAAAATAGTATCATATAAAACACACACACATATATATTTTTTTTACCTTTCTTTTCCTCCTCAACAATGCTTCCTACAAATCCTTCTGTTAAACAGCTATGATTCACTCAAGTGGCTGTAAAATGTCCTATTAGATAGATTTTTCAACCCTTTCACTGTCATCGGCATTTATTTTTGCCACTGTAAGCGCAGCTGCTATAAACATCCCGCCATGTGAGCTCTAATGCATTGATGTTTTTATTACGGCGGACTGGATTCCCAGGCATGGGGCTGCCAGGTTGGGCAGTGTGTGTACTTTTAATTTGAAGAGATATTGCCATTCTTCTTTTCAAAAGGACTGTAAAAATTTATACTTCTCCCAGTAACTTTTGAGATAATAATTTTCCCCTTATGCCCACTAGGAATAAGTGCTATCATTTTTAATTTTAGTTTCATTCCCCCCCAAACTCTTGAGAGTAAAGTGATATTTCATTGTTACGTGGATTCTACTTCTCTAGGAAGAAATCTGAATCCCCAACTCACATCATCTAGGAAATAAAGTCCACATTCACAGGGATATACAGGAATACTGAAGCGGTATTACTCCAAATAGCTCTAAGACTCAATATTCTCCACCAACTGGAGAGTCCATAGACCTACAAGTGAACCCTAAATGAAAATATTTTAAACCATCAGCGACACAGAATATACAAACTCTCAGGGACAAAAAAAAAGCTTATTGATTAGGACAGGGCGCACGGACACTACAAGAGAAAATATGGGCAATTGGACTGAATGTAATTTTATGGTGCCTATGTGTCAAAATATATTTTAAACAGAGGCACTGGCCAGAGACATAGTTCACCAGTTAGAAGACCTGCCTTGCCATGTTTCTGACCCAGATTGGAGTCCACCGCTCCTGAGAGGTGCTGTAACACTAGAAAAAGTTCTGGTGTTGTGGTGTCTCTCTTGCTGTCTGTCTCTCTAGCTGAATGTAAAAGCAGCCCTGCGGGCTGGGGGTGGCGGTGCACCCAGTTAAGCTCACATAGTACTATAAGCAAGGAACTGCACAAGGACTTGGGTTCAAGCCCTGGCTCCCCATCTGCAGTGGGGATGCTTCACAATTGGCGACACGGGTCGGCAGGTATCTATCTTTCTCCCTCTCCCTCTTCCCTTCCTCTCTCAATTTCTCCCTATCCCACCGAACAAAAAGTAAGGGGGGGGAAAAAAGGAAAGAAAAATATAAAAACGGTGGCCACCAGAAGCTGTGGATTTGTAGTGCCAACAGGGAGCCCCAGTGATAACCCTGGAGCCAAAAAATAAATGGACATTAAATAAAATAAAAGCAGCCCCTAAGGCAGTGAATTCATGCAGTGCAAAATCCAGCTCATCATAAAATAAAATAAAATAAAGCCATCAGATAGATGATATGATATACTGGGTGGATATTTATGATGGAAACTAGGTTCCAGTGGTTGAAAATCAGTAATAGCAGTGTAACAGCTTGGCAACGAAGTGTTCAATAATGCGATAGAATAAGGGCCAATCCCTTCCGACTTAGAGAAAAATCTGAGAGGCAGGTGGAGGGGGGATGTGAAGGATTCTTCCGTTAATTTCAAAACACAGATCTGATTCTTGTGGAGGAAACTAGGACTCTAGAAATATTGATATTTAAAGTGAAAAGTCAATCTCCTGTTCTGTGAGACAGGTGCTGACAGTGAACAGATGGCAAAGGGATCTCAGTGAAGAGAGCTGAATGAATGTAGCATGCTCAGGACATAAAGACAACTGCCAGGATGTGGGAAAGCTCTCCATAGCCCAGGTCGAAAGTGACCAGGGTAAGACCTACATCTATGAAAGCAGAACCATCTGACAGATGGTCTCACCACAAAGGGGGCTCTGGCAGACTACCAGAACCACACCCCTTCTGTCCTTCTGCCCTCTGGTGTACAATTGTTGATGCTCATTTGTCAAAACTAACTGGAAAAATAGAGGGCAAGGGAGCCCTCATCATTCAGGGCTTAGAAGCCACAGATAAAATCTGGATAACGAATGGGTCAGGTTGGGGAGACAAATTTAGAATAACTAGCATTCCCCTTCTGCCATTCTCCTCAACCTCAGGAACAGAACAGTCCAAATCACTTGGGGTTCATCCTACCAGAATATTTTCTATGTGCATTCTTACCACTTCTTTGGCAGCGATAAGTTATACCTAAATAATTTTTAGTGGATCCAATTGAGAGGGGAAAGAAAAGAAAGTCAAAAAGAAAAAAATAACAAAGGACATAAATTGACAGCTTACAAGTGAAAAATGCATGTGGATAGCATAGGGCTCAAAGAGTCAGTCTACTTTGTAATCAAATATATGCAAATTTAAACAGCAACAAAATGTCATTATTTATCTACTGACTTGACAAAGAATGAAATTACATACACAATGGCCCCTGTTGTCAGCAGAACAGTGTGATAATAGTCAGCAATGGTAGGAGAATAGATGGTTTTATCCATTTTTGGGGGTGATTTGGCAAGATCAAGAGGGTTGTAAAAAGTGTTGATATCCTCTCCTGAAGTAAAAAGTACTTCCAGGAATTTTATCCAAAGGAAACACCGAGCAATGCACATGTGACATTCTAACATTAATGATACTGGTGGTAAATTAAAGGCGCACATATCCATAATGGCAGATTTGTGAAATAAAAGTCCGACGTGGTGACTATACAAGGGAATATGTGAAGTCAATAAAATCACTTTGAAAATAATATTTAGTGATACAAAACCCTGGGGCAAAATAATCCAAATGAAGGCCAGGAAATAGGACATCTTGATGAAGAGGGGGTGGTGGAAGAGGAGAAGGAAGAGGGGGACGGGGCGGGGTGAAGAAGATGGGAGAAAAAGGAGAAGTGTGTGCATGCATATGGGTATAAATACATGTATATGAACACACACACACACACCACACGGTGGTACCTTGGAACTCGGTTCCACATGGCAGGACAAATAACAGAAATTGTACCAGACAAATTTTCCCATACGGAGTAATAATGAACATTGACACAATCCATTTCTGGACCCCAGAAATTCCACAGTCCATTTGACAATTTCTAAACAGACCGCAGTGTTTCTTCATATAAAAACCTTTCAACTGGGGGCCAGGCGGTGGCGTACTTGGTTAAGCACAAACATCACTGTGCACAAGGACTTGTGTTTAAGCCCCAGGGAGACAGCCCCCCCCCCCCAACCACCACCACCACCTGCAGGACTGTAGGACGGGTGGAAGAACTTCCCGAGTGGTGAAGCAGGTCTGCGGTTGTCTGTCTGTCTGTCTCGCGCGCGCGCTCTCTCTCTTTCCCCCTCCTCATCTCAATTTCTGTCTCTACCTAATAATAAACAAATAGATAGATAGATAGATAAATAAATAAATAAAATCATGTTGACAAGGACCGGCCTGAGGATCCCGGTTCGAGGCCCCGGCTCCCCACCTGCAGGGGCGTCGCTTCACAGGCGGTGAAGCAGGTCTGCAGGTGTCTGTCTGTCTCTCCCCCTCTCTGTCTTCCCCTCCTCTCTCCATTTCTATCCGTCCTACCCAACAACAACGATAACAATAATAACTACAACAATAAAACAACAAGGGCAACAAAAAGGGAATAAATAAATAAATATTTTTTTAAAAGCATGTTTAAACTAGACAGGCATACACACCAGCTGCTAAGAACCACATCAAAACACAGAGGCACTGCACTCTACCTGCCCTGAGCGGGGATGGCAGCGAGGCCGCGCAGGGCGGCAGGCCGGGCCGGCAGGTCAGCTGGGGTCCCCAGGGAGGTGACCCTTCTGTGGACAGCGGAGCCCGAGGCCTGGCCCCTGCATCCTGTGCAGGGTGGGGGGTGCAGGGGGTGCCGAGCAGCGTCGGGGTCCCCAGCTGGCACCTGCAGGGTGGCATGGCGGCGGCCCATCACTCCCCGGCCATGTAGCAGCAGCCGCAGCCACGTTGGTTTGTTTTGTTTGGTTTCCCAGCCGCAAGGCAGACACAGCCGGAAGTGGCACGTGTGAATCCCGAAAGGCCACGTGCTGGATATTCTCGCGAGACCCGGCTGGACCCTTTTTCTCGCGGCGCCGGGACTTATTTCTCAAGACCAGACAGGCTTCGTGGTGGAGCTTCCGGGAAGGGCAGGGGCGCCACGTGGTGACAAGGGACCTGCCCGCCTCGCGGCCCGGGTGGGCCATGCGCTGTATCGGGGTGAGTGGCGTCTGCCCTTCTGGATAGTGTCGTGTTTTTTTTTGTTTGTTGGTTGGTTTTTTTCGTGGTCATTTTTGCTTTCTCTATTTCTTTTATTTTTAATATATTTTTAAAAAAATTATCTTTAGTTATTTATTGGACAGAAACAGCCAGAAGCCAGGAGGGAAGGAGGAGACAGACAGACAGACACCTGTAGCCCTGCTTCACCACTTGCGAAGCTTTCCCCCGTACAGGTGGGAGCAGGGTCTTGAGCCCGGGTCCTTGTGCATTATAATGTGTGCCCTAAACAAGGTGTGCTACTCCCCTGCCCCCTATTTTTTTTTTTACTATTTTTATGAATTGATTGTAATGAGAGATACAAAAAGATAGAGAGAGAGACAGACCGACTGGAGCACTGCTCAGCTCTGGCTCATGATGGTGCTGGCTGGGGTTTGAACCTGGGACCTTGGAGCCTCAGGCAGGAATGTCTTTTTGCGGAACCATTGTGTGATCTCCCCCGGCCCCCACACCCCCAACTCACCTGCTGGATATTGTCTTGGGGACAAATGGCTCTGCTGGCCTGGTGCCCACCAGCAACAGGGCGCCCTGCAGGAGCATTCCTCGGACCCTGAACCGCTTCTGTCTCCAGCCACTGCAGCTGAGGGACAGACATGGGGATGGTATCCCCAGCCCCCCACCCCCCAAGGGCCCAGCAGGCTTCCCCAGGCAGAGGAAACATTGATTACTCCTCGCAATGCATCCAATACCGAGTTGAATTGACAGGGCTTGAGACCAGACCAGGCCGTGGCAGGGATGTCTCTGCAACATTCCCACCGAAGCTTTAGATCTGCGTTGCGTCCTGGAGGAAGTGGGGTCAGTCTGTGAGCAGACTTGGCCTTCTGAAATCTCTCTGCGTGCATTGGTTTCTGTCTTCAGAGATCTGCATCTGGGTGGCTAGGTGTGTATCTAGCAAGATGGTTATATGTATCTTACACGTATCTGCATGTCTACAGTATAGATGTTCGGAAGAACCACCTGGGAAAACTAGACACTACAAATGACCAAAGTGAAACATGGACTGGACAGAGTGTGAGTTTTTTTTTTAAATCTATTTATTACTGGATAGAGACAGAGAGAACTTGACACAGGGGAAGTGGGAGATAAAGAGGGAGAGAGAGGGGCCGGATGGTGGTGCACCTAGTTAAATGCACATGTTACAATGTTCAAGGACCTGGGTTCAAACCCCCAGTCCCCACCTGCAGGGGGAAAGCTTTGTGAGTGTTGAAGCAGGGCTGCAGGTGTCTCTCTATCTCCCCCTTCCTCTTGATTTCTGCATGTCTATATCAAATAAAGTTAATAAATTTTTTTTAAAAAAAGGGAGTCAGCCATAGTACAGCGGCTTAAGGGCATGTGGCGCAAATCCAAGGACTGGTAAGGATTCTGGTTCGAGCCCCTGGCTCCCCACCTGCAGGAGAGTCGCTTCCCAAGCGGTGAAGCAGGTCTGCAGGTGTCTGTCTTTCTCTCCCCCTCTTTGTCTTCCCCTCCTCTCTCCATTTCCCTCTGGCCTGTCCAACAACAACGACATCTATAACAACAATAATAACTACAACAATAAAACAACAAGGGCAACAAAAGGGAATAAATAAATAATTTTTTTTAATTTTTAAATAAAAAGAGAGAGAGACACCTGCAGCCCTGCTTCACCTATCTTGAAGCTTCCCCCCCCCTGCAGGTGGGGACCAGGGGCTTGAACTTGAGTCCTTGAGTTCTGTAATGTGAACACTTAACTAGGTGCCCCACACTGCCTAGTCCCTGGACTGCATATGGTATATTGCAACAAAGCAAAGGAGTCTGGGGAGGGAGGGGGAGAGGAAGGAGAGGAATAAGACTTTGGGGTTCTGCTACATAATGAAATTGTATGTATATGTCAATAGCATCAGCTCCCTCAATTAAAAATTACAATAGGAATTTGGTACTAATACAATTAAAATGTATTGAAGCACCATTAACTTAAATGTTCTGATATTTAAATACATCAGTTAACAGAAAAATAAGTGTACTAAGATTGTTACGATGATGATTTAACCAGAGCACTGCTCAGTGCTGGCTTATGGTGGTGCTGGGGACTAAACCTGGGGCCTCAGAGCCTCAAGCAGGAAAGCCTGTTTACAGAAACGTGATGCTGTCCTGTCGCTCCCACCCCAGGAAACAGACTTATAATTTAACAAGGGTTAGGTCTGTGGGTGACGTCAGATTTTCATATTTTCTCTACTTTCCTGTTATTTTCCACACTGGAAATATTTTACCTGTGACACAAAATTGTGGAGATAGGAAAATATCTTCCACCACTCAATCCCCCTTCTTTTAGACCACATGCTCTTAGGCTTCTCCCGTAGGTCACCTCTGTTGGTAGGTCTGTTCAGTTCTTGAAGAAGCCTCAAAGCTAATGGAATTTGGAGAATAAATGTCAGCACCTCTTAGAATCCACGGGCGTGTGCCAAGCAAGCTCTGTGAAGTCAGTCCTTGGAATTATTTTACTGTTGAAGTAAGCATAAACAGTTGGGCTTCAAAAATCTGCCTTCCTGGAAGAGAGAATGAGATCATCTCTCTGCACATTATCTGGCCTCAGAGGTCTGGAGCTAGGAACTGCTAGAGGCTTGGGAAGCATCTCTCTTTCACTCTGCCAGAGCTGAGTTACTTACTGTTCACCCATGGGAGGGCACCTCTGTCTGTCACCTGTCTTCACCCATACCTGTTTTATTTTTTAAATTATTGCATATTATTTATCTTATATATTTTATGTTTATGTTTTTATTATTTATTTTATGTCATTTCCAGGGTTATTGCTGGGGCTCAGTGCCTGCACCATGAATACACTACTCCTAGAGGCCATTCCCTCCCCCCTTTTTGTTGCCCTTGTTATTGTAGCCTTGTTGTGGTTATTGTTGTTGATGTCATTCGTTGTTGGATAGAACAGAGAGAAATAGAGAGAGGAGGGGAAGACAGAGAGGGGGAGAAAAAGATACACACCTGCAGACCTGCTTCACCGCCTGTGAAGCAACTCCCCTGCAGGTGGGGAGCTGGGGGCTCGAACTGGGATCCTTACGCCGGTCCTTGAGCCCAGTGCCACCAGCGCTTAACCCACTGCACTACCACCCGACCCCCTATCCTTTTCTCCCATCATACACCAGGACCCCAGACCCAACCACAACCACCCCCAGCCTTCTCCCTGCCCTCCTTCCACAGAGTCCTTTGCTGTGGTGCTATACAGATAAAGACAACTTTAAGATACCACCTCACCCCGTGAGGATGTGGTCTGGAGAACTCGCAGAAGGCTAGAAATGGACCTTCCCTACCTGGGGCTATATCCTAAGGATATGCAAGCCCTCACCCGAAGAGATCTAGATAAAACCCGCTTTTGTAGCTGCACAATTTGTAATAGCTCCAACTTGGAAGCAAGCTAGGTGCCCAATAATAGATGAGTGGCCAAGAGACTTGTGGTTTCTATACACAAGGGAACACTATTCAGCTGTCAGGAATGTTGACGTCACCTTCTTCACCTCATCTTGCTGGTTTTCTCACTTCAGTCACTGAGTGTCTGACAGCTTCCAGCCTGAAGCCAGGGGACATGAGGGTTGCACCACAGCCCCAGAGGCAGGCCTTCAGGACATAAACTGACCAGGTGGCCAGTATTCCCAGATCAGGAGTGGCACCACCCTCTGGGCAAGGGAGACGCCTGGGTCCCACACTCCTACCTGGGCCCTCACAGCTTCACTCGGTAATATAACTACTCACTTTCCACCTTGTACAAACTCAGTTTGAGTTTATATCAGAGGGACTTCTAGATAGCATAGTAGTTTATATAACAGACTTTCATGCTTAAGGCTTGAAGACTCTAGGTTCAATCCCTGGTACCACCATAAGTCAGAGCAGAGCAGTGCTCTGGGACAAGATGATTGTTGTTGTTGTTGTTGTTGTTATTGTTGTTATTGTTGTTATTGTTATCATCATTAACCAGAGCACTGCTCAGCTCTGGCTTATGGTGGTGCAGGAGATTGAACCTAGGATTTCAGAGCCTCAGGCATGACACTCTTTTTTTAAAAAATATTTATTTTATTTATTTATTCCCTTTTGTTGCCCTTGTTGTTTTATTGTTGTAGTTATTATTGTTGTTGTCGTTGTTGGATAGGACAGAGAGAAATGGAGAGAGGAGGGGAAGACAGAGAGGAGGAGAGAAAGATAGACACCTGCAGACCTGCTTCACCGCCTGTGAAGCGACTCCCCTGCAGGTGGGGAGCCGGGGTCTGGAACCAGGATCCTTACGCCGGTCCTTGTGCTTTGCGCCACCTGCGCTTAACCCGCTGCGCTACAGCCCGACTCCCTAACACTCTTTTTTATGTAATCATTATGCTATCTTCTCAGTCCTCTGGTAAGAGATTAGAAAATAAAAAAGTTTGTACCTGAGATGGAAAGTCAGCTCCCAGGTAGGGAGACCTGTGTCACAATCTGTGTCACAATCTGTGTCACAATCCCTTTTCAGAACACAGCAAAAAAGCAGCCTCTGCGAATCAAAGCTTGTCAGCCAGGGAGACAGCATACTGGTTCTGCAAAAGACTTTCCTAAGTCTGAAGCACCAAGGTCCCCATCTCAGTCTCCAGCACGGCCATCAGCCAGAGCTGGGCAGGGCTCTAGTTTACAAAAAAAAAAAAAAAAAAAATGGAAGGAAAGAAAAAAGAAACACTAAGCACTGGGGGAAGAAAAGGCTTTCAAAAGAAGTAAAAATTGAACGCTTTGGGGGTCGGGCGGTAGCGCAGCGGGTTAAGCGCAGGTGGCACAAAGCATGAGGACCGGCGTAAGGATCCTGGTTTGAGCCCCCGGCTCCCCACCTGCAGGGGAGTCGCTTTACAGTTGGTGAAGCAGGTCTGCAGGTGTCTGTCTTTCTCTCCCCCTCTCTCCATTTCTCTCTGTCCTATCCAACAACAACAGCAGTGACAACAATAATAATAATAATGACAACAACAAGGGCAACAAAATGGGAAAAATGGCCTCTAGGAGCAGTGGATTTGTAGTGCAGGCACCGAACTCCAGCAATAACCCTGGAGGCAAAAAAAAAAAAAAACAAAACTAGAACACTCCATAGATCTAGCAACATCTTTTAATATGTTATTAATGATCAAAAAGTCATTCGGTGACGACACCTTAGAGAAAATACCTGATAAAAGCTGGCATGGTGAGGGTGTGGGACATCCCCCTGGATACATAGACCAGCATATCCACTTCAGAAACTTCCTCACTCAATAGAATGGGGCATATATTTTGCCAATGTCAGACACTTTCATTCGTAGGTATACATTCTAGAGAGACTCTTGTCTCTGTATCCTGGGAAACACATTCAATAATGTTTTACGGTGGCAGCATTCGCAATGATAGGAAGATAAATATTTCAAATGTTCATGTTTATCAGAATATGTATTAGGAAAAAATATATATATATATATAACATTGTACTGTATTAAGAGTGACTAAACCGAGCATATAGATTGCAAATTAGAGTTCAAAACCCAAAAAGGTAACTTATAGAAAAATGTCTCCTACATCAACCGTTTGGCCTATTCTAAAACAGGTAATAACATTGTTTGAGGACGCATCCTCTGTGGGAAATCTAAAGCCAAACCAAGAAGCAACCACAGGAAATACCAGAAGAATTACGGTCCCTCAGGAGATAACAAGGCAGATGTAAGCGGAAAAGACGGAGCTGACTTCCAAAGTCCTGGTGTTTGGTCTCACAGACTACACCACAAACGCAGAGGCATTAATTTCAATATTATTTTGACATGTTCACCTTTTGATGCCCTTTCGGAAAGTTGCACTTAATGAGCAAAATATAATTTTGGCTATTAGCCTCTTGTCTGATGTATGCCATGTAAAGAGTTCCCATGCTGTGGGAAGTCTCCTTGGGTGGTAGTTTCTTTTTTTTTTTTTTAATGTTTATTTATGTATTTATTCCCTTTTGTTGCCCTTGTTGTTTTCTTGTTGTAGTTACTATTGTTGTTATTGATGTCGTTGTTGTTGGATAGGACAGAGAGAAATGGAGAGAGGAGGGGAAGACAGAGAGGGGGAGAGAAAGATAGACACCTGCAGACCTGCTTCGGAGGCTCGAACTAGGATCCTTACCCGGGCCCTTGCGCTTCACGCCACGTGCACTTAATCCGCTGCGCTACTGCCCGACTCCTGGTAGTTTCTTTAGGTGTGTAGAAGCTTTATACTTTGATGTAGTCCCATTGGTTTGCTTTTGTTTTAGTTATCTTTGTGATTGGATTTGTATCATTGAAGATGCTTTTAAAATTTAGACAGAAAAGAGTTCTGCCAATGTTTTCCTCTAAGTATTTGATAGTTTCTGGTCTAATATCCAAGTCCTTGATCCATTTAGAAAGAGGAGGAGGAGGAGGAGGAGAAGAAGGAGGAGGAGGAGTAGGGGGAGAAGAAGAAAGAGTTGGAGGAGGAGAAATGTCAACTTCATAAATAAGGGGGAGAAACTGCTGGTCAGCTTTATTACAAACCAGACTGTGATTGGGTTACCCTTTTTTTTTTTTTTTTAAATATTTATTTTATTTATTGATTCCCTTTTGTTGCCCTTGTTGTTTTATTGTTGTAGTTATTATTGTTGTTGTCGTTGTTGGATAGGACAGAGAGAAATGGAGAGAGGGAGGGGAAGACAGAGAGGAGGAGAGAAAGATAGACACCTGCAGACCTGCTTCACCGCCTGTGAAGTGACTCCCCTGCAGGTGGGGAGCCGGGGTTCGAACCGGGATCCTTATGCCGGTCCTTGTGCTTTGCGCCACCTGCGCTTAGCCCGCTGCACTACAGCCCGACTCCCTGGGTTACCCTTTTTTTTTTTTTTTTTTTTTTTTTTTTTATTGCTACCATGCTTACCACTGCCTGTATGATGAAGCTAATGCTCCCAATAGCCATTTTTTTTCCTTTTTTCTTTCTTATTTTATTTTCCATTTTCTCTCTCTCTCCCTCTCCCTCTCTTTTAATTAGATAGGACAGGCAGAAATCAAGAGAGGAGGGGAGCTACAGAGAAAGCCCTACAGCCCTGCTTCATCACTCATGAAGCTTTCTACCCCTGCAGGTTGGGAAGCTGGTGCTTGAACCCAGGTCATCATGCATGGTAGCATATGCACTTAATCAGGCCTGTCACTGCCAGATGCCCAGGGTCACCCTCCGAAATAATCAGCTTTATCGTGAGAAAACTGATCTAGACTCAGAAGGAATGGGTTTTCACCTTGAATTCCTAACTTGCTCTGGATCACTGAGAAAAATCACCAAGTCCCAGGCTCCCAGGTTCAATCCCCTATACCATCATAAACCAGAGCTGATCTGTGCTCTGGTTAAAAAATTAATTAAAGGGTATAGAAACTAATTTCTGTATTTAAACTTTTTAATTTTTATTTATTTATTTATTTGCCTCCAGTGTTATCACTGGGGCTTGGTACCAGCACTACGAATCCACTACTCCTAGAGGCTATTTTTCCCATTTTGTTGCCCTTGTTGTTGTTATTATTGTTGCTAAAGCTGTTGTTGTTGCTGGATAGGACAGAGAGAAATCCAGAGAGGAGGGGAAGACAGAAAGACAGACACCTGCAGACCTGCTTCACCGCCTGTGAAGCAACTCCCCTGCAGGTGGGGAGCCGGGGGCTCGAACCAGGATCCTACAGGTCCTTGCGCTTCATGCCACGTGTGCTTAGCCCGCTGTGCTACCGCCCACTCCCCTATCTTTATTTATTTATTGCATAGAGACAGCCAGAAACTGAGGAAAGGGGAGAGACACCTGCATGCCCCTCCTCCTCTCCCTGCCGCAGGAGGGGGACAGTCGGTTTGTTGAGGGTCCCTCTACAATAGATGGGGGAGGCAGAGGGGTGCATCCTCAGGCTGCTGCTCCTCACTCCTGCTCAGGGACGCAGTTGTTTCTGGTTCCCAGAGGACAGTCACACCATCAGCCCCCCACTCCTAGTTTTCTTCCCTCCCGCTCTCAGATCCAACACCATCAACTCTGGATATATTTTTTTTTTATTGTTGTTGTTGTTAATATTTCTGTTGTTGCTAGAAAGGACAGAGAGAAGTGGAGAGAGGAGGGGAAGACAGAGAGGGGGAGAGAAAGACTGACACCTGCTTTACTGCTTGTGAAGCGAACCCCCCCCCCCCGCAGGTAGGGAACCAGAGGCTTGAACTGGGATCCTTATTGGTCCTTGCGCTTTGCCCATGTGCACTTAACCCGCTGCGCCACCGCCCGACCCCCAACTCTGGATTCTTACAGAGGAAGGTCTTGGTACTTGTCAGCCTCCTTAACACTGAGTCAGCTCCTGTGATAAACATCCTCACCGGTGTCTGTATTCTGCCGGTTCCTTAGTCATTGTTTTGCATCAGATTTATCTGCTTCGCTTTTAATTCAGATGGGTGCTCCAGCCACACACACACCACACACACCACACACACCACACACACACGCACACACACCACACACACACACCACACACATACACACACACCACACATACACACACACACCACACACACACACACACCACACACACACACACCACACACACACCACACACACACACACCACACACACACCACACACACACACCACACACACATACCACACCACACACACCACACACACACACACCACACCACACACACCACACACACACACCACACACACCACACCACACACACACACCACACACACACACCACACACACATCACACACACACCACACACACACACACATCACACACACACACCACACACATCACACACACACACCCACACACTCACACCACACACACACCACACACACATCACACACCACACACACATTACACAGCACACACACACACCACACACACACACACACACCACACACACACCACACACACACACCACACACATCACACACACACACCACACACATCACACACACACACCACACACACACACCCCACACACACCCCACACACACACCCCACACACACCTCACACACACACACACCACACACACACCACACACACACACACCACACACACACCACACACAGAGACACACCACACACACACACCACACACACACCACACACACACACATACCACACACACACACCACACACACTACACAACACCACACACACGCACTCACGCGCACACACACACACACACACACACACGCACACACACACACACACACACACACACACACGGTAGGAAAAAATGCCCTAAAAGTTTTTGTGGAGACACTTTTTTTTTCTTTGAGAGAGAGGAGGGAGTTTGCACATGGATATCAAATCACTACCTATACATTTTAAATGCATTGTGATTTTGTCAATTACACTTTGATAAAACTGGGAAATTGCCCTTAAGTCATTTAAAAAAAATACTTTCAAGGGCTGAAAGTAAAGAAATCCTCTACCTACAAGAAAAAAAGAAAAAGGCCTGGAGAATATTTTCCATGGCTTAAGTAGCCCTAATCATGCCTTATGGGACTTTGCAGAAATACATTTTCAAAGGAAAAAAGAAAAGCAGAGTCTTACAAAGTGCATTAGACCCAAAGAAAATTGAAAAATATAATGTCAATCGTCCTCTATTTGCGATTGAATACCTTCTGCTTATGCCTAGTGAGGCTTGTCAGGCTAATGAAATTTGGCACTTCAGAGCATTTCTATAGGAAATGAATCAGAGATTAGAGTCAGGGAAATTTTAGTACTGGAAAGTGCCTTAGAGGTGTTTGGTACAACCCACTTAGTTTATCAACGTGAAAGCAGAGCCCAGAGCTGTCAAAAGATATCCTCAAGCTCTTAGAGATGGTTTAGTAGAAGAGTAAGTGCTGGAACCAGGTCATCTTGAAAATGTCTTTTCTCTTCCACTCGGTGGAGAAAAATACCATTGGTATTGGTGTTGAGCCAGAAGAATGGGTTACTCTTCCACCGAGGGTCACACAAAATAAGGAAATAATGATTTGGTGTATCATAAAGGCATAACTTCTCCCTGTTGTTATTAGAAGGGGGAAAAAAGGCCAAAATGATGAAGCAATCTATCTAGCCTTAAGATTAATAGAAGAAACATACTTGTTTCATGAGCAAGCATGTGCTCCCCGAGAGAGACAGAGGGAAGACAGAGAGTCAGAGGGGAAAACACGTATATATTAGGATGTAGTGGAGGACAGGAAAGCTAGAAGGTGCAGTGGGAGGAAGAGGAAAAGAAGGGATTA
This sequence comes from Erinaceus europaeus, assembly GCF_950295315.1. NCBI lineage: Eukaryota > Metazoa > Chordata > Mammalia > Eulipotyphla > Erinaceidae > Erinaceus > Erinaceus europaeus. Next base: position 7,786,712 of record NC_080176.1, read on the forward strand.
AGAGAAGAACGTAATGGAAGGGGCGGGAGAAAGCCAGAATGGAAAGTACTAATTCTCATAGAAGAGAAAGAGAGAACAGATTGATTTTGGTTTTTTTCTCCTAATGTTATTTCCCAAGTGAATGGCCAGGTGGTACAATTAATAGTAAGTTCATTTCACATGTTTTGGGTTTTTTTCCCCCTCTTCATAGAGCATTTCACGCTCACAAGAAAGTCCTTTAACTCTTCATTGTGCGTGCTACTAACAGGTGGCAGATAAAATACCTTGCCCCCTCCGCAGCCTGCTCACCAGGTGCTCTGCAGGAATCAGTGCTGGGCTGGGGAGATAACTCCAGATGTTAAGAGGACAGGGCTTGCAAACCTGAAGACTCAGTGTAACACCACCATAAGACATACATGTGCCCCCACCTGCAGGGGGGAAGCTTCACAAGGGGTAAAGCAGGTCTGCAGGTGTCTGTCTTTCTACCTCCCCCTCCCCTCTCAATTCTTTTCTATCCTATCCAATGAAGTGGGGAAATGACAACAAAAAAAACCCTAGAAGTACACTGACCTCTCTCTAATAAAAGTAAATAAATCCTTTTTTAATTTTTCAATTTTCCCCCTTTATTAGGGGGTTAATGTCTTATATTTGACAGTGAATACAGTAGTTTGTACATGCATAACATTTCTCAGTTTCCCACATAACAATACAACCCCACTAGGTCCTCTGTCATCCTTCTTGGATCTGTACTCCCCCCCGCCCCCACCCCAGAGTCTTTTACTTTGGTGCAATACACCAACTCCAGTTCAGGTTCTACTTGTGTTTTCTCTTCTGATCTTGTTTTTCAACTTCTGCCTGAGAGTGAGATCATCCCATATTCATCCTTCTGTTTCTGACTTATTTCACTCAACATGATTACTTCAAGCTCCATCCAAGATAGGCTGAAAATGGTGAAATCACTACTTTTAATAGCTGAATAGTAAGTATTCCATTATGTATATATACCACAACTTGCTCAGTCACTCATCTGTTGTTGGTAGCCTGGGTTGCTTCCAGGTTTTGGCTATTACAAATTATGCTGCTAAGAACATATGTGTACACAGATCTTCTTGGGTGGGTGTGTTGGGTTCCTTAGGATATATCCCCAGGAGAGGAATTGCGGGGTCAAAGGGCAGGTCCACTTCTAGCCTTCTGACAGTTCTCCACAGGGGTTGGACCAACTTACATTCCCACTAGCAGTGTAGGAGGGTTCCTTTGACCCCACAACCTCTCCAGCATTTGTTGCTTTTCTGATGTCTGACATTCTCACAGGAGTGAAGTGGTATCTCATTGTTGTCTTGATTTGCATTTCTCTGACAATCAAAGACTTGGAGCATGTTTTCATGTGTTTCTCAGCCTTTTGGACCTTTTCTGTGTTGAATATTCTGTCCATGTCCTCTCCCCATTTTTGGATGAAGTCATTTGTTTTCTTGTTATTGAGTCTGGCAATCTCTTTATATATGTTGGTTATTAAACTCTTATCTGATGTATGGCATGTAAAGATCTTCTCCCATTCTGTGAGGGGTCTCTTGGTTTGGATAGTGGTTTCTTTTGCTGTGCAGAAGCTTTTTAATTTGATGTAGTCCCATAGGTTTATATTTGCCTTAGTCTTCTTTGTAATTGGATTCGTTTCATTGAAAATGTCTTTAAAATTTATGCGGAAAAGAGTTCTGCCAATACTTTCCTCTAAGTATCTGATAGTTTCTGGTCTAACATCCAAGTCCTTGATCCACTGGGAATTTACTTTTGTGTTTGGGGAAATATAGTGGTTCAGTTTCATTCTTCTGTATGTTTCAATCCAATTTTACCAACATCATTTGTTGAAGAGACTCACCTTTCCGCATTTAGTAGTCTGGGCACCTTTGTCAAAGATTAGATGTGTATAGTCTCCCTGTGACTTTTTTTTTTTTTTTTTTTTGCCACCAGGGATATTGCAGGGTGCTCAGTGCGAGTACTATCAATCCACTGTTCCTGGATGCCATTTTCTTCCATTTTGTTCCCCTTATTGTTGTTGTTGTTATTGTTGGACAGAACAAAGAGAAATCCAGAGAGGAGAGGAAGACAGAGAAGGGGAGAGAAAGACACCTGTAGACCTACTTCACCGCCTGTGAAGCAACCACCACTCCCGACCTCCGGCAGATGGGGAGCCGGGGCTCGAACCGGGTTCCTTCTGCCTGTCCTTGCACTTCATACTACATGTGTTTAATCCACCGTGCCACTGCCCAGCCTCCTCCTTTTGACTTTTTTAAAAAAAATTTTATATCTATTTATTTTCCTTTTTGTTGCCCTTGTTTGTTGTTGCAGTTGTTGTTGTTATTGATGTCATCATTGTTGGCTAGGACAGAGAAATGGAGAGAGGAGGGGAGGACAGAAAGGGAGAGAGAAAGATAACACCTGTCTGTGAAGCGACTCCTCTGCAAGTGGGGAGCCAGGGGCTCGAACCAGGATCCTTACACGGGTCCTTGCACTTTGCGCCATGTGTGCTTAATAACCCACTGCGCTACCGCCCGACTCCCTCCATATGACTCTTACACACAGTCAAATGGGAAACAACCACTAGGTGCAGTGTTTCCCAAATTCACCCGTTCATAAGATTCCCCTGAGGACTGGTGAATAGCTCACTTGCATAGTGCTCTGTGCTCTGCTTCACCGTGTGCAGGGCCCAGACCCAAGCCCTGTGGGCTGGCCCTTTGCTCTTTCTCTCTCCCTCTCCCTCCCTCTCCCAGGTGACAGGGGGTGAGCTGTGTGAGACTGTCTTGAATCAAAGGCAGAAAGGACTTCTAGCCTGTGCCTGACACACAAGCGCTGAGTGTAGCACCCTTCTGTCTCCCATCTTCTGGATGAGAACATGAAGGCTCAGGGGTCCGGGTGACTCGTCCACAGGCAGAACATGGGTCCTATGTGGTGGGAACCCCAGCAGGACCTCTGTCTGTCTGTCTGTCTGTCTGGGTTCTTCACATTCTCCCCTGGGCCTCGGCAAGGTCTTTCTCCAGGACAGCTGTGGCATCTCTCCCTTTCTCTGTCTCTGTCTTTAAAAAAACCCATTTATGTCGGGCTGGCTTCACGAGTGGAGACAGATGACCCGGGACTCATGGTTGAGCTGTACGCAGTATCTCTTTATTCATGCAGGACGCGGCACAATCTAAGCCGAGCTAAACTAAACTGAAACGAACAATGCTGTCCTTATATATACTTCCAAGTAGGGTGGGAACAGGATGTGACGTAGAGAGGGTGGAGAGAAAAGTGACTGGTGAAAATCAGGGTGTGACAAGGAGAGGGGGTGGAGCAGGCGAGAATTCGACCACTGAACCACCAATGCCCTGGAGGGAGGGTGGTGCTTTATGTAAATGTAAAAGTGATTTATGTAAATAGACCGCAGCTTTGAGTGGGATCAAACCAATCGCATACAGGCATACTGGTGCTTGGTTAAGCAGAAGCCAGGGGGAGCTGGCATACTACCCAACACATTGTTTTCATTATCTTTATTTATTTATTGGATAGAGACAGCCAGAAAACCGAAAGGGGATATAGAGAGGGAGAGAAACAGAAAGATACCAGCAACCCAGCTTCACCACTCACAAAGCTTTCCCTCTGCAGGTGGGGACCAGTGTAGTGTGTCCACTCAACCAGGTGCGCTGCCACCTGGCCCCTCTCTGTCTCTCTGTCTGAATGAAAACGTCAGCCCCAGAGGGTGGCATTGCACAGACACAAGACTTGAGTTCACAGGAACAAAAGGATGCCCCCCGACCCCAATCTCTGGTGCCCCTTCCTCCTTGTCCAGCCCCCCCATACACATTCCCAGCCCCCCTCCCCCTGCAAATACCCACTGACAGGTGTGCCCTGTGCCCAGCTCCAGGGATCTCCACACAACTTGATTAAAACCCAAGCCACAGATCATAACACTCGCTGGGGAAGACTTGCCGTCCTCCAATTATGGTTAATGGAAGGAAATTAATGTCACAATTAATGCAGCGCTCTCACAGCCCCCGCCTACTCGTGAGCAGGGGGCCTCGACTTCACGTGCTAATGGCTACCCGATAACAGCAGGACTGGGGCCTGGAGCTTAATAAAGTTTTGCTTTCGCTGTGTTTAAACTCTCAGGCCATAACTTACTTAAGAAATACACTACACGCACACATACCCACCCTTAAAATAAAAAAAAAGAGAGAGATTATTTAACATTTTAGAGATTCGAGGGGACTATAAATCATGTTCACACACGCTATATTTGTTGAAAAGGACTGAATACATTCAATTTTACAGTATATTAAACTTCGTCTAATTTGAACGTAAGAACAGACCAGCAAAATAAATGACCAATTTCTGAAGCAGAAATTACCATTTGGTTGGTGCCATTACAGAGTGGCTGGTATTTTATCATGTTCTTAACATAATATTGCTTGTCTAGCGGTGCATAGTTATAATGCTATTCCAAATTAGAAGGCGGTGAGAGAGAAGTGCATGCATTTTTGTTTTTTTTTAATAGGCATCATTTGTCAGATGTTATTCTGAGGGCTTTGTGCTGATGATAATATGCAGATTAAAGCAGAAGGAACTGGTGGGGGGTAAGGGGGAGCATTCTTAACCCCCAAGCTTCCAGGGACCTCAACTGTCAGGGGGAGGAAGATGACCAGGTGACCACAGTGCCCCCCCCCCCAAGCACAGATAACCATTATTAATTTGCTCTGAAGATTTGAAGGCTGAGGGAGCCAAGCCGGTGGTGATCAGCACAAAGGATAAGGCTCCTGGGATTCGGGTTGTGGGGTCCGGGGGCTGCAGGAGAAAGTCCTATGACCACCACCAACCTGGCAGAAAGGCTCTGTGATTCTTCAAAAGTGCCTTCACATCCGTCATCAGGCCCATGTGGGTAGAGACCCCAAAGGGTGGTCTCCGAATGCAAGGCAACGTGTGTCACATGAAGGCAGCCTGGAGCAGGTGCAGCCAGCCGGGAATAGTGATGCAGGACCAGGCTGGGCAGCCTCTACCCCACCTGCCGGTCAGTCAGCTGGTCAGCAAACAGCACTGAAGTGTCCGCCCACGGTTAGGCTCTGCTGAGGTGCCCCGACCAGACAGAGCTTGGCCTCTGCTTTCTGGGCAGCTCTGGTCTAAAGAGGCAGAGAGGCACGTGGCTGGTGAGCACACACTCATTCCCATGAGCAAAGGCCTGGGTTCAAGCCCGCATTCCCCACCTGCAGGGGTTGGGGGGGAATTTCAAAAATGGCCAAACTGTGCTGCAGGTGTCTCTCTGTTTCTCCTCTTTTCTCTCCCCTTCTCAATTTCTTTTTTTAAAAACTTTTTTAAGTGGTCTGGGAGATGGCTTAGTGGATAGGGCACTGAACTGTCAAGCATGGGGTCCTGAGTTCAAGCCCCAGCAGCACATGTACCTGGTTCTTTCTCTTTCCTCCTATCCTTCTCATTAATAAATAAATAAAATCTTTAAAAAAAAAAACTTTTTAAAAATAATTATTCCCTTTTGTTGCCCTTGTTGTTTTATTGTTGTTGTTATTATTTATTATTGCTGCTCGATTCACCATCAGTGGATTCGATTTAATATGCTATAATCTCCATCCTAAACACAGCCGAGCCATCTACGCTAAATCGTGTCTTGCGGACGTTTACCATACGGCCTCTTCGACCTCCTACGACTCCATTACTATTGGAACTATTCAGCTCGTCAACGTATATAAGCCTCCCGGTGCCTCATGGGATAATGAGGTCCTGCCTAGCCCGAATCTCCCAGCCGTTTACGTTGGAGACTTTAATAGTCATCACCAAGACTGGGGATATTCCTCCACTCGTGCTGACGGCTCTATCTTAGCCGACTGGGCTTCAGCGAATGACCTCTCCCTATTTATTATACGATCCCAAACAGCCAGGCTCTTTTCACAGTGCTAGATGGAATAAAGACTCGTCACCCGACCTGTGCTGAATTAGCACAGTCAATGGCCAAGCCTTTCCCGCTATGAGACAAGTTCTCAAGATCTTCCCGCACAGTCATCACCGCCCAGCTATCATCCACATTGGTCTCCAGCTCCCACTGATTCTGTGCTCGGAGAAACTAAGATGGAACTTTCGGAAAGCAAACTGGCATCTGTTCAGTGATCTTACCAACAAATCTATTCCTGCAATTCCAATTAACTCTATCCCCTCTGAAGATTCCTATAGGCGCTTCCGCCAAGCCATCTTCAAAGCAGCTTCCCAAGCCATTCCTCGTGGGAGACGTGCTAACTATACGCCTGGTCTTGATGCTGAATTCGAGCAACTACTAAAGCAGTATGATGAGTCGGGCGACCCAGATGTGGCCGACCATCTCATTGCCTCCCTGGATGCAGCACGCCAAGCCCGCTGGCAACAACTCACAGAAAGTCTGAACTGCACCCACTCAAGTAGGAAGGCCTGGAAGCTTCTTCATAGTCTGGGTGCCGGTAGCCAACCCTCTCCCATCTCCCATCCTCCCATATCTCCAAACTCAGTGGCCAGTCACCTAACTCAAGTTGGACGTGCTAAGATCGACCCAGTCTGGAAAAGAGAAATTTCCCACGAGTGGTCATCCCACTTCCGTTTATCTTGTCCATCTCCAAAACTCTCTCCCTTTACACTGTCTGAACTGGAAGATGCTTTGAAGAGGGTTAAACCGGGAATGGCTGCTGGCTATGATAACATCACCCCAGAACTCATTCTTAACTTGGGCCCCACGGCAAAGAAGTGGCTCACTACATTCCTGTCCCACATCTTGGAATCTGAATCTATGCCCAAAATTTGGCGTCGTGCAAAGATAATAGCAGTTTTGAAACCAAAGAAAGACCCAACACTGGCCGCCAGCTATAGACCAATTTCTCTCCTCTCCGTGTGTTACAAACTCCTTGAAAGGCTGCTTCTGTGACGAATTTCTCCTCTTACAGAGAAATTCCTATCACCCGCCCAAGCTGGTTTCCGCCCAGGAAGATCTACCTGCGAACAAGTCAGCTTGGCCCTCTCAACTTACATTGAAAATGGATTCCAGAAGAATTTAAAGATGGGTGCTGTCTTTGTTGATCTCACAGCAGCCTATGACATGGTCTGTACCCCAGTATGGTTCCGTAGCCCCCATGTCCACTTGGTCGATTCCAAATTATATTCCTCCATGAGGATCATTTCTGGAACCATCCGTTCCACCCCGGTTCCATGGCTGCCAGTTCTTAGCAACATCGCCCCGCCAGATATTCGTCGGGATGCGGCATCATCTAAGTTCATTTCCCAAGTCTACGCTCGACCGGACCTGCCAATATACGCGGATATCTTCGCCCACCCTGTCCAACGCTTGACGTCTCGTCACCCAATCTGGTCCCCTACGCCTACACTGAACTTCTCTGTTCCAGACTCTTGGAAACAGAGTTGGCAGTCAGCTGAGGTAAAGAACAAACACCTCATCACAGACCCCTGCAAGCGTCAACCCGGCTTTGACCTAGCACGTTATGATTGGGCCCTCCTCAATCGCTATCGAACAGGCCATGGCCGGTGCACCGCTATGTTCCATCGCTGGGGAGCCAGAGACGACCTGAACTGCCCCTGCGGCTACAGACAGACTATGACCCACATAGTCAATGACTGCCACCTCTCCAGATTCAAAGGAGGTCTTGAAACTTGACATCAGGCTCAACCTGACGCTGTTGACTGGCTTATGGAGGAAGGGCAAACGCTAGAAGAAGAAGAATTGATGTCGTCATTGTTGGATAGGACAGAGAGAAATGGAGAGAGGAGGGGAAGACAGAGAGGTGGAGAGAAAGATAGACACCTGCAGACCTGCTTCACTGCCTGTGAAGCGACTCCCCTACAGATGGGGAGCCAGGGGCTTGAACCCGGATCCTTACGCTGGTCCTTGCGCTTTGTGCCACCATGCGCTTAACCCGCTGCGCTACCACCCGACTCCCCCCTTCTCAATTTCTATCTCTACCCAAAAAGAAGTAATACTTTTTAAAATAATTTTTATTTATGAAATGGAAAACCCCTGACAAAACCATAGGACAAGAGGGGTACAACTCCACACAATTCCCACCACCAGAACTCCGTATCCCATCCCCTCCCCTGATAGCTTTCCTGTTCTTTATCCCTCTGGAAGTATGGACCCAGGGTCATTGTGGGATGCAGAAGGTGGAAGGTCTGGCTTCTGTAATTGCTTCCCCGCTGAACATGGGCACTGACTGGGCGATCCATACTCCCAGCCTGTCTCTCTCTTTCCCTAGTGGGACAGGGCTCTGGGGAAGTGGAGCTCCAAGGCACATTGGTGGTGTCATCTGTCCAGGGAAGTCTGGTCGCATCCTGCTGGCATCTGGAACCTGGTGGCTGTCAATGGGAAAAGCAGCAACAGCTAATTTTGTTGGACCCGTTTTGAAGCAGCCTCCTTGCAGAGCTCAAGCCAGGAGTTGTTTCCGAGTCGCCATCTTGACTCCGCCATCAGAAGTAATTAATTTTTAAAAGGGGGGATCAGATACCCTGAAATTGAATCCCATGCTCTGTCATGTAGAAACTGTGTGCCTTCAGGGGAGATGGGAAGCCCCTTCTGTGCCTCCATGTTCTTGTCTGTAATCAGACTTGTGGAAGCGGAGTGCACTAAACTGCTCTGCACAGGGCTGGAGGCGCCATGTGAGCAGCTGTCGTCAACCTAATATCCTGCCGGTCAGGTCCTTTCTCAGCCTAACAGGCCACCTGGAGCCCTCTGTCTTCCACTTCCCTCCCAGGTAGAAAGGATTTCAGAAGCTTTGAGGAGGGGAATCTCATCAAGATGCACAGCTGCGTCCCCATGATCCCTGGGGGTGAAGTCTTAATTCTAGTTTTAGCTAATTAAGTACTTAATATATTTATTTATTTATTGCCTCCAGGGTTATCGCTGGGGCTCAGTGCCTGCACCATGAATCCACTGCTCCTGGAGGCCATTTTTCCCGCTTTTGTTGCCCTTGTTGTAGTTATTATTGTTATTGTTGATGTCGTTCGTTGTTGGATAGGACAGAAATGGAGAGAGGAGGGGAAGACAGAGAGGGGGAGAGAAAGACAGACACCTGCACACCTGCTTCACTGCCTAGGGATTCCCCTGCAGGTGGGGAGCCGGGGGCTCAAACTGGGATCCTTATGCTGGTCCTTGTGCTTTGCGCCATGTGCGCTTAACCCACTGCGCTACCGCCCGACCCCCTATATATTTATTTATAACCATCAGAGTTATAGCTGTGGCTCTATGTCTGCATGAATCCACTGCTCTTGGTGGCCATTTGCTCTCTCTCCTTTCCTTGTCTCTTTCTTTCTCTCTTTCTTTCTTTATTTCTTTTTGATAGAGGGTGACAGAGAGGAAGAGAGAGGGACAAGAAATAAAGAGGAGAGACACCTGCAGCACTGTTCCACCACTCGTGAAGCTTCCCTGTGCAGATGGCGACCAGGTCCTTGAAAAAATGGCCACCGGAAGCAGTGGATTCATAGTGCCAGCACCGAGCCCCAGCTGCAGCCATGGTGGCCATTATAAATAAATCATAAATTAGTTCACAGAATGGAGTGGCTCTGTATTATCGTTGACTGGTAGAGATTTGGCATGATTGTTGAGTGAGGATTTCAAGATTCAGAAAATACCCTCACCATTGTAAAAGACTGGCAACTCCGAGCTCTGTTGGGATTTCTGATAAAGGGAAACAAACAAACCAAAAAAACAGACTAAAAGGGAAAAAAAATCGCTATCTGAAGGTCGGTGATTGCACACAGACAGTAAGAGCAGGAGGAGGGGGAGAGAAGGACTCCGGCAGAGAATGGCAGTGCCTTGCAGGGAGACAGCCAGAAATCTGGAAGGGAGAGAGAGAGAGAAGGCGAGGGAAACCTGCAGCCCTATTTCACTGCTCGCAGAACTTTCCCCGTGCAGGCGGGGCCTGGGGCTCGAACCCAGGCTTCTTATGCATTGTCACATGTGCGCCCAACCAGGTGCGCCACCGCCCCGCCGCGCCCCCTATATTGATGTTTGATAAGCCAATTCACCACCATACTTGGCATCTCATCTTTTGAACCCCCTCCACTTTTAGTCTCCCAAAGTTAGTGCTAAAATTTTCAAGCACTTTCCATAGTCTGTTGCATTGAGAGGGCTTTCCCAGTAAACGTGCAGATAGAATCAGGTTAAAGTGGAAATAGCCCTCAAAAGTTCTTGAGTGTGTTGACCAAGGAATGACAGCACACTGGTCACTATATTATTAAGTGTCAGGAACTGCTGACACATTGTCCTCCTAGGGAAACAGGCCGAACTCTCTGATCTTAAACAGTGACTCAGGGGTGAAATGAGTGCCACCTGCATGGCTTCCTCACCTGAGTCACAGAAAGTTAAGGACAGAGAAGAAGCCTTGGCCAGCAGAGCTGGGCACAGGGGAGCGATGGGGGGGAGCAGAGATCTCACTTATTCAAACCCCATAAGACAGGAAGAGAATATCTAATATTGCAACTGTTTTTTTTTAAAAAACAAACAAACACATGTATACATTGTGCGTGTTCTGTAACAAGCCTGATTCCATCTCCGTACTATCCGTCTTTTGAAACAAAATCCACTTTAAGCCTCTCTGAAATTAGTGTTAAGACTCTCAGCACTGTCGATAGTATGTTACATTAAGAGTACATTTGAAAGACAGGTTGTTTTTAAATTTTTTTGTATTTATTTATTTTCCCTTTTGTTGCCCTTGTTTTTTATTGTTGTTGTAGTTATTGTTGTTGTTATTGATGTTGTTGTTGGATAGGACAGTAAGAAATGGAGAGAGGAGGGGAAGACAGAGAGGGGGAGAGAAAGACACCTGCAGACCTACTTCACCGCCTGTGAAGCGACTCCCTTGCAGGTGGGGAGCCGGGGGCTGGAACTGGAATCTTTACACCAGTCCTTGCAATTTGCACCACATGCACTTAACCCTCTGCTACAGCCCCACTCCCTAGGTATTTTTTTAAGACTTTTTTTTTTTAATTTGGGGATTAATGTTTTACACTTGACCATAATTACAGTGGTTTGTGCATGCATAACATTTCCCATTCTCCCACTTAAAAAAAATACTTTTAAAAATATTTTATTGTCTTTATTTATTGGATAGAATCATCCAGTAATGGAGAGGGAAGGGGGAGGTAGAGAGGGAGAGAGACAGAGAGACACCTGTAGCCCTGCTTCACCACCCCTGAAGTTTTCCCCTGCAGGTGGGGACGAGGGGCTCAAACCTGGGTCCTTGTGCACTGTAACATGTGCTCAACCAGGTACGCCACCACCACCCAACCCCACCCCACCCCCTTTTTTTGCCTCCAGAATTATTGCTGGGGCTTAGTGCTTGCACAATGAATCCACTGTTCCTGGAGGCCATTTTTCCCATTTTGTTGCCCTTGTTGTTGTCATTACTATTATTGTTGTTATTGCTGTTGTTGTTGGATAGGACCGAGAGACATCGAGAGAGGAGAGAAGACAGAGAAGGGTAGAGAAAGAGACACCGGCACACCTGCTTCACCGCCTGTGAAGCGACTCCCCTGCAGGTGGGGAGCCAGGGGCTCGAACCGTGATCCTTACACTGGTCCTTGGGCTTCGCGTCATGTGTGCTTAACCCGATGCCCTACTGCCCACCCCCTGCCCCTTTTTCCTTTAATTTATTTATTATTGAATAGAGACAGAGGGAAATTGAGAGGGAAGAAGGGAGAGAGAGAGAGAGACAGAGAGACACCCACAGCCCTGCTTCACCACTTGTGAAACTTTCCTCCTGTAGGTGGGGGACGGGGGCTCAAACCCAGGTCCTTGCACACTGTGATGTGTGCACTTAACCAGGTGTGCCGCCGCTTAGCCCCTGAAAGACAGTTTTCCCATTGAATATCTGGATACAATCAAGTTAAGTTGGAAATAATCATTCAGAAGAACTGAGTGTGTTGACCAAGTGGGAGCATCTCAGTCTGTGATCTGTGAGCAGCAGGAGCTGCTGACACACTGTCTTTATAGGGAAATAGGCCAAGCTCTGATCTCAAAGAGTGACTATGACTAAGGGCAGTGCTCGTGTCTCTCTCTGGCCTGTCCGAGAACATTAGGGACAGGTGAGGGGCAGGCCTGAGGTGTAGAGGGATAGATCAAGAACTTAAGGGAAAGAGGAGACGCCAGAGGAGCCTGACCAGCAAAGCCAGGAGGATAGCTCGCTTACCTTGCAAGGTTGAAGGTCTCAGGTTTAACACCTGTTACGGGGTGGGGTGGGGGTGGAATCCGTAATACAGCTGCCAGTGTTACAGCCCAAATACAACCGAAGGAAGACCGAGGTGCATGGAGGGCAGGGAGTTAAGATTTATTTCTTGTGAACGGGTTTCAGGTCGATTCCCACCAGACCTGAACAAGTTTCTACCTCAGGACCCAGCCTTTTTATCTTATTTCAAGGTGCGCACGGCACAAGCTGATCAGTAACAGAGTCCACCAAGGTGCGGACTATCAGAAGGTGACAGCACAACAGCTTCAATCCAAGTCCTCCATGGAGGCTTCTCCTCGGGATACTGGAAGGGGGAAGTGACACTTCACCACTCACTACAGTTTTCTCTCTTTCATTCTTTGGCCTGTGGATTTTTCATTTCAAACCCATGGAAGAGGAAGGAATCTTTTAATCCTCTAGAGGTTTTTGGCACGTGTGTAGTTTATATACTGATATTTTAGAATCCGATTCACCATCAGACGATATGTAATGTCTGACCAAATCCACACCAGGTGTCCATAAATTTGGTGTTGAAATGTACAGCAGTTTGTATTGTCTGTTGCACGGAGAGTAAATGTTTCCCCCGTGAAAGGTCAGAGCACTCCAGGTTATTGCTGAGTCAAAGGGTAGATCCGTTTCTCTCCTGAGAGTGCTCCAGACTGTTCTCTCAGGCTTGGCATCACTTATATTCCCACCAGCAGGGTCCCTTGACCTACACAGCCTCTCCAGCATTTGTCCTTTCTAGTTACCGTCCTTTCTGAAGCATGGCATTCTCGCAGGAGTAAAGCGGTATCTCATTGTTGTCTTTATTTACATTTCTCTAATAATATGTGGCACTGGGCATTTAAATTATCACCTTCCTGTTGGCCCTCTGCGTCTCTTCTCTAGTGAAGATTCTGTCCACATCTTCCCATTTTTGGATGGGGTTTTTGTGTGTTTGTTTTTCTGATTTCGGTGAGATCTTTATATGCTTTGCTTATATAGCTCTTTGTCTGAGGTATGGCTTGTAAAGGTTTTTCTCCTATCCCATAGAAGTCTCTCTGTTTTTGTGGTGGGCCCTCTTGTTCGGCCGGGATTTTTCATTTTGATGCAGTAACACTGGTCTGTTTTTGTTTTTGTTCTCCTTGCGACTAGACTGGAGTCATCAAAGATGTGTCTAAAGCTTACATCAAAGATGAGCCCTGCCAGCGCTTTCCTCTAAACATCTGATGGGTTCTGGGCAACGTCCAAATCCTCAAAACAATGGAGTCGGCTTTGGTGCGCGAAAATGCGGTGGTCCCTCCGTGGCCGCCTTCTTCATGTCCCAACCCAATTCTCCCAGCGTCATTTGTTGAGTAGACTGTCTGCACTTAAGACACCCTGTAACCCCCTTGAATTTTGTCAGGATGCCGAGAGAGAGAGTTGTTTTCGAGTATCAGTCAGGGCCTAGAGTTGAGAGGTTTGGATGTTGCAGTTTTTAGGAACCCCTCAGCCAGCCAGCTGGGGTGTCTGGTGACCTGAGCTCCCCTTAAAGCTTTACAGTAAACTCCTGTCTCTACCATCCACCTGCCTTTGTCATTGTAGTAAGTCTAATTAACATCAGTTGAGGAGTTGAAAATGCAAAATATGGCCATGCTAAACCTTTTCCAAGGAGCCCCTTGCTGCCTGATGCAGGGCCTAGTTCAAGCCTTTGCACGGTGCCCTCTCACAGACCAGAGCAGAGGACAGTGACAGCGGCAACCTTGAGTCACTTTCCTTCTCCCCTCCCGACCTCTCTGGAGCTTGGAGACCATGCCGGCTCGGCTCTGGGTGGACTGGCAGGGCTGCCAGGTTGCGGCTGGACTCACAGGCTATGCCCTTGGTGGGGAGGGTCAGCATGTTGCCAAAGCAGGCACAGCTCATGCAGTTGCCTTGTGCCAGCCCAGGCTCCCAGTCAAACGTTGTTGTTGGAGAGGACAGAGAGAAATGGAGAGAGGAGGGGAAGACAGAGAGGGGGAGAGAAAGACAGACACCTGCAGACCTGCTTCACCGCCTGTGAAGCGACTCCCCTGCAGGTGGGGAGCCGGGGGCTCTAACCGGGATCCTTAAGCTGGTCCTTGCGCTTTGCGCCACGTGCGCTTAACCCACTGTGCTACCGCCCGACTTCCTTTTTTTTTTTTTTTTTTTAACCAGAGCACTACTCATCTCTAGTTTATAGTGATGCAGGGGATTGAACTTGGGACTTTGGAGCCTCAGGCATGAGAATCTCTCTGCAGAAACGTTTTGCTATCTACCCCTACCCGTTTATTTTTTTTTCAAGTTCTGTGAATCAGATCTCTACATTCTATCTACCTATGAGTGAAACCATCCTGTCGTCGCCTCTCATCTTGACTTACTTCACTAATCATAGTTGCTTCCAATTTTGTCCATTTTCTCTCTAAAGACAAACTATCATCTTTTTGATGGCAGAATAGTACTCCATGGAGTATGGCCATGGAACAACTTCAGTAGCATCCCATGAATATGTGAGAAGCATATAAACCAGAGGCTGTGATAAAGATGGTCTCTCCTGTTAGTGCCGGGCAGTGGCACACCTGGTTAAGCACATGTTACATAATGCGCAAGGACCCAGGTTCAAGCCCCCACTGCCCACCTGCAGCAGGGAAGTTTCACAAGTGGTACGGTGGGTCCTCAGGTATCTCTTTCACTCTCTATCTTCCCCTTCCTTCTTGATTTCTGACTGTCTCTGTCCAATAAATAAATAAAGACGGGGTTGGGCGGTAGCGCAGCCGGTTAAGTGCACGTGGAACAAAGCTCAAGGACCAGCATAAGGATCCTGGTTCGAGCCCCTGGCTCCCCACCTGTAGGGGAGTCGCTTCGCAGGCAGTGAAGCAGGTCTGCAGGTGTCTGTCTTTCTCTCCCCCTCTCTGTCCTCCCCTCCTCTCTCCATTTCTCTCTGTCCTATCCAACAACAACGACAGCAACAACAGCGGTAATAATAACTACAATAAGGATAAAACAACCAGGGCAACAAAAGGGAAAAAATGGCCTCCAGGAGCAGTGGATTTGTGGTGCAGGTGCCGAACCCCAGCAATAACCCTGGAGGCAAAATAAATAAATAAATAAATAAAATAAGTAAATAAATCAGACTTTGCTGTCTATATCCACATGAGCTATCTTGACAGCCCTGTGACCAGTCCCCACGCATCTTCATTTAGCAGGAAGCTCCAGGACTCCGACTCGCTCCTGGGTGTCCAGGGGAAGACACTCAGATGCAAATAATTATGATGCTGTGGATGTCAGCAGAATAATTATGACGCTATGGATGTCAGCAGAATAATTATGACGCTGTGGATGTCAGCAGTTAGCAGGCCCAGACTCAGCCTCTGAAGATGAGCAGAGCAGTCCCCTGGGCAAACTCAGGACAGGGGCAGGGGGGCCAAGGGAGCAAAGGAGCCAGGGAAGGGCAGACAGAGGAAGAGGCACCCTGTGTGCCCAGCAGAGCACGTCCGACGGGGGAGGCTGGGTCACAGGGCTGCCAAGGACACAAAGGAATGTTTCTGTGCAGATGTGGGGCGGTTGACATCCACACAGGCGGTGCAAGCTCTTCAGTCTGGGCTCAGCCCGGCCTCCAGCCGGAGCCTTCAGCAACACCTGTCAGCTCCCGAGATCAATATTTCTGTTTCTTCCCCTCAGCCTGTCTCCCAGCTTCTCTTATCACGACGCTTTGTTTCTCAGCTCGGCCTGTCAGCGCTCACTGCAGAGGCAAGAAACTTCGAGGGAACGGAACGTGGGCCAGGGCCTCAAAGCTGCCTTTCCTGACTGTTTCTGCTCACAGTGGGAGAGAGAGGGAGGGAGAGAAAGAGAGAGGGAGGAAAGGAGAGAGAGAGGGGAAGAAAGGGAAAGAGAGAGGGAGAAGGAGAGAGAGAGAGCACGCTGAATGTGTGTGTGTGTGTGTGTGTGTGTGTGTGTGTGTGTATGTGTACACGTGAGAGCAGATTTGGAGTAGAGAAGGGGCCTGGCAAAGGGACTGTCATCACCACAGCATAGTAAGGCTGTGCAGTCATTTAAGAATCACCACATCCCTGTGTCCTGCTCAGGCAGTGGCACAGCAGATAAGCTGTTGGACACACAAACATGAGTCCCTGCGTTCGATCCCCAGCATCACACGGGCCAGAGTGATGCACTGCTTCCATCTCTCTCTCTCTCTCTCTCTCTCTCTCTCTGTCTCTGTCTCTCTCTCTCTCTCCCCCTTTATTATCTCTCCCCCCCTTTATTATAAATAAGTACGTAAATCTGGAGTCAGGCAATGGCACCAGAGGAATCTCCTCCTTTCTCTGTATCTCTGAATGGAAAAGTCACCCAGAAATGTCAAGCATGCATGACAACACATGCACACACACACACACACACGAGAGAGAGAGAGAGAGAGAGAGAGAGAGAGAGAGAGAGAGAGAGATTTGTTGGGTGCAGAAAAAGGAAAAAAGGAACTCAGAGAGTTCAGCATTTGGCAAAGTCACACAGTAACAATCAGATCATCACACAGTAACAATCAGATCGTCATCTCTGGCATTATGCGATTCCACTGCAGAATACTGTGCCCCAGTATGGTTCCGTAGCCCCCATGTCCACTTGGTCGATTCCAAATTATATTCCTCCATGAGGATCATTTCTGGAACCATCCGTTCCACCCCGGTTCCATGGCTGCCAGTTCTTAGCAACATCGCCCCGCCAGATATTCATCGAGATGCGGCATCATCTAAGTTCATTTCCCACGTCTACGCTCGACCAGACCTGCCAATATACGCGGATATCTTCGCCCACCCTGTCCAACGCTTGACGTCTCGTCACCCAATCTGGTCCCCTACGCCTACACTGAACTTCTCTGTTCCAGACTCTTGGAAACAGAGTTGGCAGTCAGCTGAGGTAAAGAACAAACACCTCATCACAGACCCCTGCAAGCGTCAACCCGGCTTTGACCTAGCACGTTATGATTGGGCCCTCCTCAATCGCTATCGAACAGGCCATGGCCGGTGCGCCGCTATGTTCCATCGATGGGGAGCCAGAGACGACCCGAACTGCCCCTGTGGCTACAGACAGACTATGACCCACATAGTCAACGACTGCCACCTCTCCAGATTCAAAGGAGGTCTCGAAACTTGACATCAGGCTCCACCTGACGCTGTTGACTGGCTATGGAAGAAGGGCAAACGCTAGAAGAAGAAGGCAGCAGGGAGTCATTCAAGTCATTGTTTCCAGAAATCACAGTCTACTAGAAGCTCCTCAGGGCCTGGGAGATAGCATAACAGGTGTGGAAAAGATTTTCATGCCTTAGGCTTGTAAAGTCCCAGGTTCAATTCCTAGCATCACCATAAACTGAACTGAGCAGCGCTCTGGTTCAAAAAAAAAAAAATAGAAAGAAGAAAGAAAAGAAACTCCTGTGACTGGGAAACTTCTATCTAAATATTTGTTTCTTTTTATCTTTATTTCTTTTATTATTTTTAAAAGTTTATTTGTTTAATTTTACCAGAGCATTCATTATTCAGCTTGGGTTTCTGGTGGTGCAGGGAATTGAGCCTTGAACTCTGGAGCCACGGGCATAAGAGTCTCTTTGCAGAACCATTATGCTGTTTGCCTGTTTCCACTCCTGGCATTTTTTCAGTTGTTTTGAAATGTAACAGGCAAGGGGGTGAGATAGCATAATGGTCATGCAAAGAGACTCTCAAGCCCGGGGTTTCATAGGCCCAGGTTCAATCTCCAGCACCACCATAAGCCAGAATTTAGCAGTGCTCTGGTAAAAAAGAAAGAGAAAAAGAAAGGAAGGAAGGAAGGAAAGAAGGAAGGGAGGGAGGGAAAAGGAAAGAAATTTGAAATTAAGTAGGGAGTCTGGCAGTAGCGCAGCGGGTTGAGCGCAGGTGATAAGAAGCACAAGGACTGGTGTAAGGATCCCGGTTTGAGCCCCTGGCTCCCCACCTGCAGGGGAGTCACTTCACAGGCAACTGTCTTTCTGTTCTGCAGGTGTCTGTCTTTCTTTCCCCCTCTCCGTCTTCCCCTCCTCTCTCCATTTCTCTCTGTCCTACCCAACAATGACAACACCAGTAACAACAACAATAATAATAACTACAACAATGAAAAACAACAAGGGCAACAAAAGGGAAAATAAATAAATATAAAAAGACTTTTTAAGAAGTTGAAATTAAGTGACACATAGCACTATGTGAGTTGCAGATGTTCCCTATAGTGTCTCAAATTGCAGATAATGTGACGTGGCTGCCACAGTAAGTTTAAGGCATGTCTCGTACCTTTCATGGAGAGTGGAGAGGGGTCAAGGAGATCACAGAGTGGCTGGTGCAGCAGACTTGGGTGCCTGAGACTCAGAGCTCCCGGGTTGAGTAGTTGACACCACCACAGACCAGAGCTGAGCAGGGCTCTGATTACATTTAAATAAAGTACTATAATATAAATAGAACACCAACCATTTGACAGTAGCTATACTAAATGAAAAAGAGAGAGAGAGAGAGAAATGTCATTTTACGTGTGGAGGAAACTTTCAGGATGTATTGCAAATATACTGCGCAGCAGTGAGAGTTGAAATCATCCTGTTTACATCGCATCCTTGTGAGTGGTTTTGTTTGTTTGTTTTTGTTTTTGTTTTTGCTTCCAGGGTTATCCATGGGGCTCAGAGCTGACATGACAAATCCACTGCTCCTGGCAGCCATTTTGTCCGTTTTATTGGCCAGGACAGAGAGAAATTGAGAGAGGGGGAGATAGAGAGGGAAAGAGAAAGATAGACACCTGCAGACCTGCTTCACCGCTTGTGAAGTGAACACACACACACACACACACACACACACACACACACACACTGCCGGTAAGGAGCCAAGTGCTCAAACCGGGATCCCTGTTTAGGTCATTACCTGAAAAAAGGAAAGTGAGTGAGTGAGGGAAGGAGGGAGGGAGAGGGAGAGGGAGGCAGAGAGGGAAAGGGAGATAGAGGGAGAGAGGGAGAGAGAGAGAGAGAGTTAGAGAAAGTGTTAATCTTAGTCAGGATGGGATCTTCATCAGTTCCAAGCAGAAAATAAAAACCTGACTTTTAAAAATATTCTTAAAAATATTTTAGTTATTTACTTATTACTGGATAGAGATGGAGAGAAATTGAGAGGGGAGGGGAAGACAGAGAGAGGGAAAGAGACCTGCTTCACCTCTTGTGAAGCGCGCCCCCTGCAGCTGGGGAGTGGGGCTCAAACCTGGGTTCTTGTGCTTGGCAATACTTGTGCTTAACCAGTGAACCACTGCCCGGTGCCGGAAACCTGGCTTTTTGCTTACAATTTTCAACTCCTGGTTCTTCCTCAGAGTAAATAAAATGTCAAGCTGTCCTCTCTCTCTCTCTCTCTCTCCTCTCTCTGGCTTCCTTTTTTTCCTTTTTGTTTTTTTAATTTACAATCTGATACTGCAGGTTTCTTAAAACATTGAAACAGGTGAGCTTGCCAATTCTATGCTCCCCAACCTTTGGATTGCCAATGTGTGTTTCCATTTTCCACAATTCTTCCAGAATCATATTTTATTTTTATTTATTTGTTTATTTAGTCAGGCAAAAAGACTGTTCCTGTCTTGGTTCTGTTTAACAGCCTGTGCACTTACACAAAATGCCCGCCCACCACCCCTGTTTCACAGACCGGTTCTTCTAGACAGCATTGCAACATTAGTGCCGGCCACGCAGCCCCGTCCGTCCTCCAAGCCTGGCCCCCACTAGGTGATATCTGATGAAAGTTTTGATGGCCACACCTTGGGAAGTGGAATTAGCCTCTAGAGGATAAAGGACCAAAATGCCACTGAATCCAGTCTCCTGCCACAGACAGACGTGCCAGGATACTAGGCTGATGGACTGAACAGGGGACTTGGTAAGATTGTTATGAGCTGAAGAGAATGGAAGAGTAACTTGACACGGGGCAAATCCGATAAACTCCATCTTATCCAAGCAATTATCGCTGTTAATGGCAGCAAAGGACGTCAGGCAGCTCCCAGGAAGATGTGCCCAGAAGAACGTGTCTCTCCTGTAACACTCCTGCCCCATGTGCATAGCTCAGACCTAATGCAGGATGAAGCCCACAGCAAGCTCTAACCAGAGGACACTTTACACAATCACTGTCTCATCCTCTTAACAAAATGTCAATGACAGGAAACACACGGAGAAACTGTTCTAGATAAAAAGGAGACTAGATGTGACGTGTGCATTGGGATATTTTTACTCTAAGAACATTGAGGGGTAGGTAATGGGCTGAATCTGACTAAGGTTCGGACTTCAGTAAATCCATTGTGACAGTGTCATTTCCTGATTTTGAAGAGAAATATACTTAGTAAATATGAATGTGTGTATACACATGTATATTTGTATGTGTGTATATGACACCTGCATGAATATGTGATATATTTCTATGTATTTTGAGAGCACACACACACTATATATATATAGTCTACACACACACACACACACACACATATATATATATATATATATTCTCTAAAAATATATACAGGCCCCAGCAGCCAGCTCAGCTGGTAATATGTGGTCCTTACCATGTGTGATGCCCGGAGTTTGACCCTACATCCCATCTGAGAGCACCATGGAGACTGTCAGAGAACCCCATAGATGGCAGAGCAGTATTTTAGTCTCTCTTCCTCTCTCCTCCCCTTCTCTCTCTTTTTTTTACTTTCACTTTGCTTTTATTTTACTTGTTAATTTTATTTTTTATTAAAAATGTATATTTATTTATTTTCTCTTTGTTGTCCTTGTTGCTTTTTTTAAAATTGTGTTGTAGTTGTTATTGTTGTTGTTATTGATGTCATTGTTGTTGGATAGGACAGAGAGAAAAGGAGAGAGGAGGGCAAGACAGAGAGGGGGGAGAGAAAGACACCTGAAGACCTGCTTCACTGCCTGTGAAGCGACCCCCCTGCAGGTGGGGAGCTGGTGGCTCAAACCTGTATCCATATGCAGGTTCTTGCACTTCACGCCACCTGCACTTAATCCGCTGAGCTACCGCCCAACTCCCTTATTTGTTTATTTTATTGCTAGCAGGGTTATTGCTGGGGCCTGGGGAACTGCACTGCATATCCACCGCTCCCGGTGGCCGATTTTCCCCCCTTCTTTCTATTTTATTTTTATTTGACAGGACAGAGAGAAATTGAGAGGGAGGTGGAGAGAGGAAGGGAGAGAGAGAAATACAGATACCTGCAGACCTGCTTCACTGCTCATGAAGGGTCCTCTCTGCAGGTGGGGAGCGGGGGCTCAAACCTGGATTTTTGCACCTGGTAAAGGTTAAGTGCGCTTAACCAAGTGCACCCCCCATGTCCCTTTCTCTGAAGATATATCACAAAGGAAATAAAATGGGCTGGGAGTCGGGCGATAACGCAGCGGGTTAATTGCAGGTGGCGCTAAGCACAAGGGCAGGCATAAGGATCCTGGTTCGAGCCCCCGGCTCTCCAACTGCAGGGGAGTCACTTCACTGGCGGTTAGGCAGGTTTGCAGGTGTCTGTCTTTCTCTCCTCTCTCTGTCTTCCCCTCCTCTCTCCATTTCTCTTTGTCCTATCTAACAATGACATCAATAACAACAATAATAACCACAAGAGCAATAAAACAACAAGGACAACAAAAGCAAATAAATTTTCTTTAAATGGAGATATCTTAGAGGAAAAGACTTAAAAAGAGAGACAGAGGGCAGGGCCTCAGAACCCACTCATCCGTCCATCCATCCATCCATCCATCCATCCATCCATCCATCCATCCATCATCCTGAAGAACTTTTCTTTGGCATCCAAGACTCTCGATGCCCTAACTCTTGACTCCATCACCCCCCATGTTCTGTCCTTGTTACTGTCCCCAACTGCTAGGAACTCCCTTTCCTTCTTTCAGGTCACCAGATTGTCTCTTAATTCCAGGGTGTTCTCTCTCCATGCAAGGAAGACTGGAAGATTCTCCCTCACCTCCTCTTCTGCCTCCTCTCCCTCACCCCCCATTCCCCTCCAGTAGCTCTTGCAAATCAATTCTTCTCAGCTCAAATGGCATTTCCTGGCCCAGCCCATGTCCCTGAAGAATACCTTATTATTATTTTTTTTTGCCTTCAGGGTTATTGCTGGGGCTCCATGCCTGCACTACCAAGCCACTGCTCCTGGAGGCTATATTGTTTCCCTTTTGTTACCCTTGTTGTTTATCATTGTTGTAGTTATTATTGTTGTTGTTGTTGTTGCTGTCACTGTTATTGGATAGGACAGAGAGAAATGGAGAGAGGAGGGGAAGACAGAGAGGGGGAGAGAAAGACAGACACCTGCAGACCTGCTTCACCGCCTGTGAGGCGACTGACTCCCCAGCAGGTGGGGAGCCAGGGGCTCGAACCAGGATCCTTACATTGGTCCTTGTGCTTCGCACCATGTGTGCTTAATCTGCTGTGCTACCACCTGGATCCCTAAAGTTTTTAAAAAATATTTATTTATTTTCCCTTTTGTTGCCCTTGTTTTTTTATTGTTATTGTCATTATTGTTGTTATCACTGATGTTGTCATTGTTAGATAGGACAGAGAGAAATGGAGAGAGGAGGGGAAGACAGAGAGGGGGAGAGAAAGACAGACACCTGCAGACCTGCTTCACTGCCTAGGGACTCCCCTGCAGGTGGGGAGCCGGGGGCTCGAACTGGGATCTTTATGCTGGTCCTTGTGCTTTGTGCCACCTGCGCTTAACCCGCTGCGCTACTGCCCGACTCCCAGTCACTAATTTTTATGCCCTCAAAACAAACAAACAACCTGGATATGGACAAGTAGGTATATCTCTATAAAACCTAACTCCAGGAATACATGGGAATTGTGTTGCTCAGTGATTTTTCAGAGGAATAATAATGACTGCTCAACAATTTGTTTGGTTTTACATGTTAACTCTCTTGTCAACCACCAGGTTCCAGATGCTAGCAGGATGCCAAGCAGACAGACAACCCCACCAATGTGTCCTGGAGCTCTGCTTCCCTAGAGCCCTTCCCCACTAGGGAAAGAGAGAGACAGGATGGGAGTATGGATCTACCTGTCATGCCCATGTTCAGTGGGGAAGCAATTACAGAATCCAGACCTTCCACCTTCTGCATCCCACAATGATCTTGGGTCCATACTCCCAGAGGGTTAAAGAATAGGAAAGCTATCAGGAAAGGGGATGGGATACTTAGATCTGGTGGTGGGAATTGTGTGGAGTTGAACCCCTCTTATCCTATTGTTTAGTCAATGTTTCCTTTTTATAAATAAAAAATTAAATAAAAAACCCTCAACCCGTTATGTAGGTGATAGATGTATAGCATATAGATGCAAATTTATTGGAATAGCCTAGCGTCTGGTTAGGAAGGGTGAAAAGTCCAGACCAAGGAAAGTCAACACTGTAGTTGTGATCCAAGTTCACGATCTGAGAAGCAGAAGCAGTTCCTTCAAGTAAAAGTTCCAGTTCGACTGTGATTTATTTATATTTATTTATTATTTGCCTCCAGGTTTATTGCTGGGGCTCGGTGCCTGCACTATGAGTCCACTCCTCCTGGAGGCCATTTTTTTCTCATTTTTGTTGCCCTTGTTGTTATTGTTATTATGTTGTTGTTATTGCTGTCATTGTTGGATAGGACAGAGAGAAATCGAGAGAGAGAGGAGGGGAAGACTGAGGGGTGGAGAGAAAGATAGACACCTGCAGATCTGCTTCACTGCTTGTGAAGCGACGTTCTGCAGGTAGGGAACCAGGGTTTCAAACCGGTAACTTTACTCCTGTCTTGCCCTTCGTGGCATTTGTGCTTAATCTGCTGCGCTACCTCCCAGCCCCCTCGACTCTACTTTTGAATCTGAATTGAGTACAAAAACACAGGATCAGTGTCACAGCTCAGATCCAGCCTGAGAGAGAAGGAGAGGGAGAAAGAGAATTTGACTTTAGTCTTTTATACAGTTCTGACCTTCCGTGCATTGCATATAATTAATTGGCATCTTTGAGGAGTTTCCTAAGGAGAGGGAAATACTGGATAAATGTCCAGGGACGTGTGTGGTGCTGAACAAAGTCGTGGAATAGGGGGCCGGGCTGTGGCTGCACCTGGTTGAGTGCACGTGTTACAATGCGCAAGGACCCAGGTTTGAACCTCCCAGCCCCCACCTGCAGGGGGAAAAGCTTTGTGAGTGGTGAAGCAGCGCTGCAGGTGTCTCTCTTTCTCTCTCCCTATCACCCCCTACCCTCTAGGTTTCTGACTGTCTCTATCCAATAAAGATGATAAAAAATTAAATTAAAAAAAGTCGTAGAACAGAACCAACTTTGTAACACCATGAGACAGAGTTGATCTGGGAATCTTCTTACATCAACCTTTTATCTTGGACACAGTAAGAATCCTGTCCTCTGAAGCTGCAGAGCCTGGCCTGCAGGACTCTGATATGAACAGGGTCAAGCAGAGACTTCTAAGTCTCATTTTCAAATATCTATATCTATATATTTTCCAATGTCATTGCTCCGAGCACATTTATAACCAACTCATCACTGTTGGGTTTATAATATATGTCAAGTACTGTGGTAGTCAGTATCTGACACAAATATCAGATGAGAAAGCAAAGCTCAAAGGGCCTTGGTCAGCTCATAAAGCTAGAACTGAAACTCATGCATTATTTTTTATTATCCTTATTTATTGACTAGGGACAGCCAGAAATCAAGAGGGAAGGCAGAGAGAGAGAGAGAGAGGGAGAGACAGAGAGACACCTGCAACCCTGCTTATGACTCAGGAAGCTTTCCCCCTGCAGGTGAGGAACAGGAGCTAGAATCTGGGTCCTTCTGCATCGTAACGTGCCCTCAAGCAGGTACTCCACCACTCAGGTCCTGCATTTTTGGGGGGGTATCAAATAAATAAATAACTCCCAAACACAAAGTCCTTTTAGCATCCTGGTAGGTGGTGAGATGTGGGGTGGGGGGGTGGTGGTCTTGGTTTTGCAGACTGTTCCTAGGAGAAATGACATGGTGAGAAAGGAGATTCAAAAGCAGGCATTGCCACACCGGAGGGTGTCTTGGATATTAGATGTCATCGATGTCATAAAACAGTCGCAGTCTGCGAATTTAAAACACGGCTCAGAATGGAAACAAAACAGCAAGACCCAAGAAAAGGTACAGGGTTAACCCAGAAGAGAGCTGTGTTTATCTTGTTTCTGTGAATTACTTCTTTTTTTTTTTTAACAAGTCTTACGGCATGTTTTAATAACCCAGACTTCAATACTCTTTGAGACTCTTGGGAAAAATATATTTCTCGATCTTTGTGATGGACTATAGGGCCCTAGGGTTTGTCTGTGTTTCTGAGTTCCTTGCTACAGGTCGAGCTACGTCCCTGACACTGGCCAGTGGATTCTGATTCAAGGCTTTAAGAGTTAGGGTGTGGGGGCTCAGCGGTAGTGCAAGAACCTGCGTGAGGATCCCGGTTTGAGCCCCCGGCTCCCCACCTGCGGGGGAGTCATTTCATAAGCGGTAAAGCAGGTCTGCAGGTGTCTGTCTTTCTCTCTCCCTCTGTCTTCCCCTCCTCTCTCAATTTCTATCTTTTCTATCCAAAGACAACAATAACAACAACAACAACAACAATGGAAAAAATGGCCTCCAGGAGCAGTGGATTCCTAGTGCAGGCACCCAGCTCCAGAGATTGCTCTGGAGGCAAAAAAAAAAAAAAAAAGAGTTGGGGTGTGTTCATACCTTCTTCCCTCCCCCACCCCAGTGATGTATGGAAGGGGTCTGCAGGGACCTCTTTGCATCCCCCCACCCCCACAAGAAAATTAGGAAGATTATAAAGTGAACTCACATGTTCCCATCACCCTGATCTGATCATTAACATGTTCTTGTACTTAGTTGGTAACTTACATGTTAATTCATTCATCAGGTCTCTTACTGGCATTTGATGTAAAAGCAGCAGAAAATTTGCAGCAGACCAAATGGTTCTGTGGTTGGGATGGGCTTTGAGCAGAATCTCTTTTTTTTTTTAAAGTATTTATTTATTTATTGGATAGAGACAGAAACTGAGAAGGAAGAGGAAGATATATAGAGAGAAAACTCTGCTTCACCATTCATGAAACTCCCCCACACACACAGGTGGGAACTGGGGGCTTGAACCTGGGTCTTTTGCATGTGCTGTAAGGTGTGCGCTCGGCTAGGTGCAACCAACACCCCATCCAAGCAGGGTACTCTCACACACGGGGCTGTGTAAGCGTGGTGAGTGGCGGGAACGGCAGACAGTCAGGGACACCGTGCCATTTGACATCTTTGCCTGTCACAGCCAGAGCGCTGAGTCTGCGTCTCTCAGGGATGGAGGGTCTGGTAAGGTGAGGGGGGCAACCAGATTTTCATGTTATTCCTATTACCGTGCGGTGTGAAGATTCATGTGTGTAGGGAAAGACAGGAATTAGTAAGTCAAGGAGAGAGAATTTGACAGGTGGGTCAGAATACTGGCGCTAGAGGTCATGAGGAGAGATTCCTGTAGCTGTAGAGGAAGGGCTTGGAGTCATCAAGAGGATTGAACAGCCTATTAGATAAATGGGGGAAATAAAGGGATTCAGCCTGGGAGAATCAGACCTGAACACACAGCTTGGAGCACAGCATTCAGGGCTGGCTACCAACTTCAAGAAAAACAGCGCCCACCTGTCACTAGTCCAGAGTGGTCTGCCAGCCTTTTTGTTCTTTCTCTTCTGTTCTTTTCCTTCCTTCCTTCCTTCCTTCCTTCCTTCCTTCCTTCCTTCCTTCCTTCCTTTCTTTTTTTGCCTACAGGGTTTTCACTAGGGCTCAGTGCCTACACTACGAATCCAGTGCTCCTGGAGGCCATTTCCCCCCCTTTTTTTTGCCCTTGTTGTTTTATTGTTGTTGTTATTGCTGTCATTGTTGTTGGATAGGATAGAGAAATTGAGAGAGAAGGGGAAGACAGAGAGGGGAGAGAAAGATAGACACCTGCAGACCTGCTTCATCACTTGTGAAGTGACTCCCCTGCAGGTGGGGAGCCGGGGTTCAAACCAGGATCCTTATGCTTAGTCCTTGCGCTTTGCACCATGTGCACGTAACCCGCTGCACTACCACCTGGCCCCCTCTTTTTTCTTTTTCTCCTTCTTCCTTTCTTTCCTTCTTTCTTTCCTTCTTTCTTTCTTTCTTTTTTAAGGATTACCTCTGGTGTTCAGTACCAGCATTACAAATCCATTGTTCCCAGTGGTCATTTTTCTCTTTTCCTATTTTATTTGACGCAGCGGAGAGAAATTGAGGGGGGGGGAGGGAGAGGGGAGAAAGAGAGAGGTAGACACCTGCAAACCTGTTTCATCACTCGTGAAGCTCCCCCCTTGCAGGTGGAGGGCAGGGGACTCCAACCCGAGTCCTTGTGAATGCTAATGTGTGTGTTCAGCCTGGCCTCAGCCCTGTTTTTGCCACCATGATCAGAGGAAACATCCACTCACTTGCTCAAGACGCACTTTCCCCCCTTCTTCCTCACTTCACACTCTCGTCAGTCACAGTCTCCAGTTTCTTCTCCTCCATGTAAACACCTTACATCCCTCCACCCACTGATGTGTCCACGCCACCACTATAGGGCCATACCTAGTCTCTTACCTTCTCACCCATGGGGAGGGGGCTTCCAAGTTCTCTCTGGCTGCCTTTAAGATTCTTGACACTAGTTGCTCTTCCCCCTGACCTGTAAGGTGTCTTACAAGGCCCTGCAAGATCTCTGCACCCTACTGAAAGAAGCATGCTCTCAGCGGCCAGGTGGTGGGTGGCACACCTGCCTAAGCACTCACATTACAGCACGCAAGGACACAGGGTCAAGCCCCAGGTCCCCACCTGCAGGGGGAGAGCACATCACAACTAGTGTGAAATAAAAATGTTTATTGTTGGGGGCCGGGTGGTAGCGCAGCAGATTAAGCGCACATGACGTGAAGCACAAAGACTGGTGTAAGGATCCCAGTTCGAGCCCCCGGCACCCCATCTACAGGGGAGTCGCTTCACAGGCGGTGAAGCAGGTCTGCAGGTGTCTGTCTTTCTCTCCCCCTCTCTGTCTTCCCCTCCTCTCTTGATGTCCCTGTCCTCTCCAACAAAGACAGCAATAATAACAACAATCATTAACAACAATGATAAACAACAAGGGCAACAAAAGGGGAAAAAATAGCCTCCAGGAGCAGTGGATTCATAGCGCAGGCACCGAGCCCCAGCGATAACTCTGGAGGCAAAAAAAAAAAAATGGTCAAAAAAACCAAATAACAAACCAGCATTAAGCAAGTCACTGAAGCTCCCTGAGCCTCACATTCCACACCTGTTCCATGGAATGATCACTAGACCGCCCTCCCTCACAAGGTTTGGCTAGACCTTACTGCACTGTGGAATGTATAATGTGCCTAGCACACAGGCATGCTCTAGGCATATAGGCTTTGATGTGCTGGGTAAAATGTAATCCACTACGTAGCAGCATGTTCAAGAGGAAGTTTCAGGCTGTAGCAATGTGAGGCGCTTGTAATTATATTCTCATACCAAAGATCAGCAAAATGCAGGGCTTTTTTTTTTTTTCTTTTTTCCCCACTTAGGCCAGGCAGCATTTAATTGACAAATACCTCTTTCTATTTGGTTTCTAAAATATGCAAGTTACTTTAAAAAGGCTGTGACATTTTAAAATATTTAACGTCTGCCTAGGAAAATGTTTTTAATGCAAATGAGATGGACGTTTTTTTTGTTTTGTTTTTTTTTTTAAAGTAATGAGGCCATATGGGTGATTGAAATTGCTTTAGGACAAGTCCATGGCTGACTGGTCTGGATTGCCTTTTACTCTATCCTCACAGCAGACCCTGACGAGTTCACCAGATGACCAGCAATTATGTTTTGGCTTCTATATCTTGGGGGGTGTGGTGTGCAACTTGCTGAGGGACCTCTATCCTCCCGTCCCTCTCCACCATTCTGTGTGACTTATCACCTCTGGGGTGATCATCTTCTTGTTACTCTAGTCACCCCTGTCCTCCTGAAAACCACCTTAACCACATGAACCGGCATCTGACTCTCTCTGAGACTTTTAGACTAGAAGATGTTAAGTCAAGTGTCCTGTTGGAGTGTGTACACAAGAGATCAGGGGAATTAAAAAAAATAAATAGCAGCAGATCTGTGTTAGGAGAAGGGGAATATGGGACATGGGTAAGGGCTCATGTTGGTGGTGACTCAGGAAAGCTGACTCCCTATCCATATAATTTTAAAAAGTCTGTAAGGGTGTGCACAGTTAATAACATGAGCTTAACAGTATTGCAACATGACAGAAACTACAAAGAGAGTTAAAATGAAACTGGTTAATTAAAAGTGGAGGGAAAAAAAACTGAGGGAAAGATTGAGTAAATGATTATTTTTTTCTCTTTCTTATGAGCAGTCCTATTATTTCACACTCCTGTATTATTCTGCCTTGATAAATCCAATTAACTTGCTTGTCTGGTGTCCCTAGCTAGACCTTCCTGGATGCCACTGGGATCCCAGATACTGGAATTATGTTTTTATATTTATAGTTTATAATAATTTTTATAATTGTGTTTTATATGGATAACTCTCCTTGAATTGCAAGTGTCATATGGGTAGAGGTCAGAATCTAGTTATCTTTAGTCTTTGCTGGTGCAGTTACAACACAGCACTGAGTATGCAGAAGGAGACTGCCCAATACATGCTGGGAAGGCAGTAAAACCTTCAGGAAGCTTTGCATTGAGAAGTTACTTAGGGGCCAGGCAGTGGTGCACCTGACTAACGCTCCCATTACAGTGCACAAAGACCCAGGTTCAAGTCCTAGTCTCCCCATCTGCAGGAGAAAGATTCATGAGTGGTGAAGCAGGGCTGAAGGTGTCTCTCTGTCTCTCTCTTTCTGTCTATCTATATATCTCCCCATTTCCTCTCAATTTCTGTCTTTATCCAATAATCAGTAAATAAATATTATAAAAAGATCACCAGTGCAAATGGATTCACAAATTCCGTCTTGAGAAAGAGGTCCACAGAGCCAGATGAGGATACAGCAAAGGACCCAGGTTAGACTAGTAGGAATATTCTAGAAGCCAAAGGTGGCTTTAGAGGGATTTATTTATTTATTTATTTATTTTATGTATTCCCTTTTGTTGCCCTTGTTGTTTTATTGCTGCAGTTATTGTTGTTGTTTATTGATGTCATTGTTGTTGAACAGGACAGAGAGAAATGGAGAGAGGAGGGACAGAGAGAAATGGAGAGAGGAGGGGAAGACAGAGAAGAAGAGAGACAGACACCTGCATATCTACTTCACCTGTGAAGCGACTCCCCTACAGGTGGGGAGCCAGGGCTCGAACCAAGATCCTTACACTGGTCCTTGTGCTTTGCACGACCTGCACTTAACCCACAGCGCTACCATCAACTCCCTTAGGGATTTTTTTTTAACGTTACTTATTTTTTTGTTTTCTAGATAGAGACAGACAATTGAGGTGGAAAGGGCGATACTGAGAGAAAGAAAGACACCTGCAACCGTGCTTCACTGCTGTGAAGCTCACCCTTCCACACCCCCCCCACCCCATAGGACTGGGGGCTCCAAACCAGGTGCTTGTATGTGGTGACGTGCACACTCAACCAAGTGTACCACCACTTGGCCCACGGAGGGTCTCTCTCTCTTCTTTTGTGGCCTCCAGGGTTATCGCTGGGGCTCAGTGCCTTCACTACAAATCCACTGCTCCTGGAGACTACTTTTTCCCATTTCATTGGATAGGACAGAGATAATTTGAGAGGGGTGGGGGAGGGAGAAAAAGAGAGAGAAAGACAGACACCTGCAGACCTGCTTCACCGCTTGTGAAGCGACTCCCCTGCAGGTGGGGAGCCGGGGGCTCCAACCAGGGTCGTCGTGCTTAGTACTATGTGTACTTAATCCGGTGCACTACCGCCTGGCCCCCGTGGAGGGTCTTTCTTAAGGAAATAATTCCAGGGTCATCATGAGCCCATTACTGTTACAACCACATTTTTTTAAAAAAAATTATTTTTTTCTTTATTAATGAGAAAGATAGGAAAAGAAGAGAAAGAACCAGACATCACTCATACATGTGCTGCCCGGGATAGAACTTAGGATCTCATGCTTGAGAGTCTGATCCACTGCACCACCTCCCAGACCACCAATTTTCCTCTCTCTATTTTGTAATGTATCCTTAAATTTTAAGTTATTTATTTATTACTAGCGATCTCTAAGATAATAGGGATATAATTCCACACCACTCCCACCACAGAAGCTGTGTGCCCCCATCCCCATCAACAGTGACCACCACAGTTCTCCCAAGATCCTAGAGATCATGACTGACAATTTTTCTTTTTCTATCAAGTTCATGCGTTTCAATTCTCTGTATTCCACATATGTGTGGAACCACCCAGTCTCTGTCCTTGCTTTCTGAGATATGTCAAGTATTATGGTGATGAAGTTCTTGTTTATAAGAGGTCTTTTAGAACCTCTTTCAGGGCCGGCTTGGTGATGGTTGCCTCCTTTAACTGTTGTCTGTCTGAGAAGGTTTTGATCCCTCCATCTAGTTTGAATGAAAGTCTAGCAGGATACATTATCCTTGGTTGAAACCCTTTTTCATTCAGGGCTTGATGGATATCTTGCCATTCTCTTCTAGCTTTTAGACTTTGAGTGGAGAAGTCCGCTGATAGTCTTGTGGGTTTTCCCCTGTATGTGACTTTTTGTTTTCTTTTTCAGCCTTTAGGATCCTTTCTTTATCCTTACTTCTTCTCATTGTGACTATGATGTGTCTTGGTGTCTTCAGGTCTGGGTTGATTCTGTTTGGGACTCTCTGGGCCTCTTGAATGTTGATGTCCTTTCTCTTGTTTAGGTCTGGGAAGTTTTATTTCCTCTGGTATGTTTACTTCCCCTTCCTCTCTTACTTCCTCTGGCAGGCCAATTATACAAATGTCACTTCTTTTGAGATTATCCCATATGTCTCTGTTGTTGTTTTCAGTGTTTCTCAATATCTTTTTGAGCTCTTTTACCTCTTTCTTTGTTTTCTCTAGCTCTTCCTCTGTCTGGCTAATTCTGTTTTCTGCTTCTGTTAGCCTGCTTTCTCAGCTACTTTCTTCAGTTCAGTTATAGTATTAGCTTGTTCTTCTAATTGACCTTTTAGCTCAGCTATTTCAGCTTTCATTTCTCTAATTACCTCGAGGTAGCTTGTGTTTTCCTTGAGGGTCTCATCTGTTGTTTCCCTAATTCTGACAGCCCTTTCCTCCATAGTTGTCTTCATTTCTGTGATTACTAGGTTTACTATTGCTTGCATACTTTTATTATCTGTGGTTACCTTTGACTGATTTGGGGTTTCTTCTGGGCTCCTGTCTTTATTCATTGTGGTAGCAGTTTTATTTGCTCTTGCTTTAACCATTTTTTATTGATGTGTTTTTTATTTTTCTGTTCTGTCGTTTTGAGTACAAGCCATGCTATACTAAAGACCTTTATGACAAATGCAGTCACCAACCTCAGAAATTACAATAGTCAGTGAAGCAAGGATTATGTAGCTCAACCAATGCGAGTTAGCCAAACAACACCACCAGCCCAAGAAAAAATAGCAACCAAATCCAAAAGAAAAAGAAAGGGAAAGGAAAAAAGGGAGAGCAAGAGTAGACAATTATTCAAATCTACTGTCCACTGTAAATTCTAGGGATAGCAAGGGGAGAAAGGAAAGTAGAGAAGAGACACAGAGAGAGAGAGTCCACTCGTGAGTCAGATTTCTTCCCCCAAATAATTCACAAATGAGTATCAGTGACTTCAGGAAGCAGAAGAAGGAGGAAGGAAGAAAAGAAGACAAGAACAAGAAAAAAAAGAGCAGAGAAAGGAAAGAGTTTCTTTTTTTTCATTAGCTAGGAGGAAGGAGAAAGGAGAGTAGAGGGAAGAGGTAGAGAGAAACAAGTTCCTCTCACCATGGACAGGACACTCAGTCACCTAGCAATGGAAAAAACAACAACAGATAATTTTGGTCAACCTGAAGGAGGGGGGAAAAGGGGCACACGTATATAATAGTAATAATAAAATAAAATAGAGTAAAAAATCCTAACAGTCAGTCTGCAACTTGGACTGCTCCGGATTGGCTGCAGGCAGCCTGAGCAAAGACAGCGAATTGTAATAAGTATCCAAAACAGCAACAACAACAACAACCTCCAGGTAGTCTTTCCCAGGCAGGGTGAGACTCTGATTGATGAGCTATTTTGTCACTCAAATAGAGCTCCAACCACTTAAAAAAGGAAGAGAAGGAAATCAAAAAAGGAAAAGGCTTGGAATGACACCCCTGGTGAGCCAGAAATCTTGGTAAAGAAAATAGCTCAGCAGGAAGCCTGCTAGGAGAGACTGTCTAGCCCCTGAAGGCTGGTTGGGGGGGGTGGGGGTGGAGATGAGCTTCAGAAATAATCAAAAGATTTTCCTGGCCTCCATTTTCTAACCCCAGAGTGAGCTATAGGACTCCTCCTTGGTGTCACCCTTAGGACCCCTTATTCACCCTCCTGCTAACGGCCCAGTATCCTACCCTATCCGGAGAATCCCAGGTCACAAGCTGCTGCTTGTTGGAGCTGACGCCAGCCGCTGCTTCCAAGTCTGTCCTTGCTGCCTTACTTAGTTCACTAAGTATGATCACCTGCAGTCTTATCCACTGTGTCCCAGAGGACTCAGTATCATCTCTGGTAACCCCAGTCATCTGCCTGCGGACGTTCTGGTTGCTGCCATACTTCACTCCAGTGAAGAATGCAGCTGTGAACGTGGGGGTGCATATGTCCCTTTGAATTAAGTGTTTGCATGTCTTCCGGGTAAATGCCTAGGAGTGGTCCTGCTGGGTCATAATGGGAATTTCATTTTCTTTTCCAGCATGTGTCTAGAATTTGGCTACCATCTGGAATAAGCAGCCGTCCTCACGTCATTTCTGTATATAGCAAATGCTACTGATCAAAGAGGACAGCACTGGTATCTGGAAATATAGGTTGAAAGAGGGATGATCAGTGGCATATCTAGTTAAGCACACAAGGTACAAAGACCCAGGTTCAGGGGTGAAAAAGTGCTGTAGGTGTCACTCTGTCTCTCCCTTTCTACCTTCCCCTTACATCTCAATTTCTCTGTCTCTGGCCAGTAAGTAATTAAATAAAATGTGTAGAAAAGACATAGGCTGGGAGCTGGGTGGCAGCACAGCGGGTTAAACACACATGGCGGAAAGCACAAGGACCAGCATCAGGATCCTGGCTCGAGCCCCCGGCTTTCCACCTTCAGGGGAGTCGCTTCACAAGCGGTGAAGCAGGTCTGCAGGTGTCTCTCTTTCTCTCACCCTCTCTGTCTTCCCCTCCTCTTTCCATTTCTCTCTGTCCTATCCAACAACGACAGCAATAACAACAATAATAACATCCTTTATTTATTGGGTAGAGACAGCCAGAAATCAAGAGGGAAGGGGGTGATAGAGAGGGAGAGAGACAGAGAGACACCTGTAGCACTGCTTCACCACTTGCAAAGCTTTCCCTCTGCAGGTGGGGACCAGGGACTTGAGCCAAGGTCCCTGCACACTTTTAATACATGCAGTTAACCAGGTGCACCACCACCCGGCCTCTAATAAAATAATTTTTAAAAACCTACAACCAACATCATACTTAATCTTGAAGTATGGGACATTTTCTTCCTTAGTTAAGGACTGAGATAGGGGTTAACCATTTCTATCTAACACTACCAGAGCCAGCAGAATAAAGGTGTGTGTATGAGTGTGTGTGTGTGTGTATATGTATGTGTGTGTATGTGTGTGTATGTGTGTGTGTATGTGTGTGTATGTGTGTGTGTGTGTTAAGCCTCTCAGTTGCCAAAGTCTGGAATCACTACAAAGCAATTTCTAGATTTAAATTTTAGTAGTGTTTCAGGATTAAAGTTAATATACAGAGATCAAAAACATATTGAGGGACTGGTATAAATAACTGAAACATATTGAGGGACTGGTATAAATAACTGGATAAAAATAGAAAGAAATTCAATTTCTATTAGTGAGAAAAAACAAACCCTAAGTTATCAACAAATTTAGCAAAAACATGCAGGATTTCCTCTGTAAAAACTGAAGAGCATTCCTAAATGAAATTTAGGGAGCCTAAATAAATAAAGACAGTACTATGTTCCGATACGAAGAATCCATGCATAGGACAGAGAGTTCAGTTCTATCCAAGTGTACCTACAGGGGAAAGTAAGTTCTGGCCAAAATCACCGTGCTCCATAAAAATTTACAAGCTGATGCTAAAATTTATACCAAAAACAAGTGAGACAACTAGGGTAATCTCATTTTGTAGAATCAATACAACTGTAGTTGAAAGTGGGAAAAAATTACAATTGGAGAACTTATACTAGGTGATTCCAGATTTTACTATAACAATCAAGACTTTTTTTCTTTTTTCTTTTTTTGCCTCCAGGGTTATTGCTGGGGCTTGGTGCCTGCACCATGAATCCACTGCTCCTGGGGGCCATTTTTCCCCCTTTTGTTGCCCTTGTTGTTGTAGCCTTGTTGTGATTATTATTGTTGTTGTTGATGTTGTTCGTTGTTGGATAGGACAGAGAGAAATGGAGAGAGGAGGGGAAGACGGGGGGGGGGGAGAAAGACAGACACCTGCAGACCTGCTTCACCACCCGTGAAGTGACTCCCCTGCAGGTGGGGAGCCGGGGGCTCGAACCGGGATCCTTCTGCCGGTTCCTGCACTTTGTGCCACATGCGCTTAACCCACTGTGCCACTGCCCGACCCCTCAAGACAGTGTTTTACTGGCAAAAATAATAGGTACAGAGCGGTAGGATCAGGCAGAAAGATCCAGAAATATCCTGGCATATATATGATTAACCAGTTTTTGACAAAGTTACCAGTATAATCGGTCAAGAAATGTTTGTCTGGGACCCGGTGGTGGCGCACCTGGCTGAGCACACAGGTTACAATGCTCAAGGACCCGGGTTTGAGCCTCCGGTCTCCACCTGCAGAAGGAGAGCTTTGCAAGTGATGAAGCAGGGCTGCAGGTGTCTCTCTTTCTCTCTCCCTCTCTCCCCTATCCTCTCGATTTCTGGCTGTCTCCATGCAATAAATAAAGATATGTTTGTCTTTTTAAGAATTAGTTAGTAGTCATAATATAGTTGTTGGATTATAATGATAGACACCTAGAACCAAGATGATTTTATAAGCCAGTTACACATACACATGGTTGTTGTTTGTTTGTTTATGGCATGCAGGACTAACTGGCTGCGTGATTCCACCTCACCAGGCAGACGCACCCCCTCCAATCTAAGCTGGGGGGCGGTAGGAGGGATGAACAGCACAACACCTGCTGAACTTGGGGTTCAGGCTTCTCTTCATGGTAAAGTGTGCGCTCTACTGACTGAGCTACCTCCCCAGCCAACTCACATTATTTCATGACAGAAGAATGGACCAGCTCATTCTTTGTATGAAAAGAAATGACCAGCCATCTTTATCTAATACTAGATAAACACTAGTTTATCTAGTATTAGGATCAACACTCTTAGAAAAAAAGGATCAACACTCTTAGAAAAAAACAAGAAAAATGGTGCCAGGTGGTGGCACACCTGGTTAAGTGCACACATTACAGTGCACAAGGACTCAGGTTCAAGCCCCTGGTCCCCACCTGGAGGGGAAAAACTTCAGGAATGGTGAAGCAATGCTTCCGGTGTCATTCTGTCTCTCTCCTTCTCTATCTTCCCCTCCCCTCTCAATTTCTCTCTGTCTCTATCCAATAATAAATAAAAATATTTTTAGAAAAAAATAGAATGTATGTGGTCTTGAGTTAGCCAGAGATAGAACAGGAACTGAAAACGTTCTGGGTGCCAAGGTATGAAAGCAGTGTTCACCTTTTAGTCTTTCTTTCTTTCTTTTTTAAAAATTATCTTTATTTATTAGATAGAGACAGCCAGAAATTGAGAGGGAAGGGGGTGATAGAGAGGGAGAGAGACAGAGAGACACCTGCAGCGCTGCTTCACCACTTGCGAAGCTTTTCCCCTGCAGGTGGGGACCAGGGGCTTGAACCCAGGTCCTTGCGCACTATAATGTGTGCGCTTAACCAGGTATGCCACCACCTGGCCCCCTACCTTTTAGTCTTTCAAAGAAAGTGCTTTCCAGACTATGTTCCCAGATATCTGAGGGGCGGGAAGGCTGAGTCAGAACGGAAACCCACTTCTGTGTTTTTTCAAAGAAACCATCAGAGCCACCCAAAGACCTCTACCTCCCCCATCTTGATCCCTGTAGATAGAAGTAAGGCTTCCTAGGGTTTAGCTTGTCTCTAGAGTTCATATTCTCTTTAAGGTTCTCCATTCAGTTTATTATTTATTCATTTTTAAAAGATACAGAAAGATACGGAGAGACAGGCCAGAGCACTGCTCAGCTCTGGCCTGTGACAGTGCCGGGACTTGAACCTCATCTCTGTTGTTTCGTTCAACAAATATTTACCATCAGACTCAGCTGGAGGACTATAGGAAAAATAGATTGTCTATTTTAGGGAGTCTATTGTCTATAATAGGGAGTCTATTGATGGTGCACCCAGTGAAGTGCACATATTGCCAAGTGTAAGGACCCAGGTTCAAGCCCCTATTCCCCACCTGTAGTGGGAATACTTCAGAAGTAGTGATGCAAGTCAGCAGGTGTCTGTCTGTTTCTCTCTCCCTCCCTTCTCAATTTCTCTTTGTTCTATCCAATTAATAATAATAGGGCTGGGCAGTAGTGCAGTGGGTTAAGAGCATATGGTTCGAGCCCCTGGCTCCCCACCTGCAGGTGAGTCACAGTTCTCAAGCAGTGAAGCAGGTCTGCAGGTGTCTGTCTTTCTCTCCCCCTCTCTGTCTTCCCCTCCTCTCTCCATTTCTCTCTGCCCTATCCAACTACAACAACAATAACAATGATAACTACAACAACAAGGGCAACAAAAATGGGGGAAAATGGCCTCCAGGAGCAGCGGGTTCGTAGTGCATGCACTGAGCCCCAATGATAACCCTGGAGGCAAAAAAAAAAGTCTAAAAAAAAAAAGAAAAAATAATTTAAAAAGAAGAAGAAGAAAAAGGAGGAGGAGGAGGAGGAGAAGAAGAAATGGATCCTGGGAGATGTGGATTCATAGTGTGGGCACTGAGCCCCAGCAACCACCTGGTGGCAAAAAACAAGCAAACAAAACAACCTGCAGATTTCCTGACTCAGGAGCCTGGGGTGGGGGTGGGGGGTGGAGGGAAGGTGCAGTGGGGTGGCTGGAATTTGCAGGTTTTATTTTTTAATATGTATTTATTCCCTTTTGTTGCCCTTGTTTTATTGTTGTAGTTATGATTGTTGTTGTTATTGATGTCGTTGTTGCTGGATAGGACAGACAGAAATGGAGAGAGGTGGGGAAGACAGAGACGGGGAGAGAAAGACAGACACCTGCAGACCTGCTTCACCACCTGTGAAGTGACTCCCCTGCAGGTGGCGGGGGGGGGGGGGGGGGGAGCCGGGATCTCGAACTGGGATCCTTCTGTGGGTGTGCCACGCGCACTTAACCCGCTGCGCTACCGTCCTGTTTCTTTTAATTAAACAAGGCCACGGAACTAAAAGGAATTTGCCTGAGTGTAAACCAGACACAGCCAGGACTATGATTGAAAACTGGGTGAGGCCAGGCCAAGCCCAGGTGTGCCTGACATCTGAATCCCACCAGGTGCATCCCAGGCTGGGCAGAAAGTCCCACCCCCATGAGCGGAAAGGCCTCGCAGGATTGGTCCCTTAACTTCTGCCCAAGACTTTCCGCCAATCGGAAACCGCCGGGTCTGGTGTCCTCATTTGCATACACAGGCCCCCACGCTGCACCTGATGAAGCATTGTGTGTGCTCCCTGCGCCCTGCCCGCCGCTCTCTGGACCCCGTGTGCCCCCCCATTGCGGTTCTCAAGCTTAACCAACACAGCAAAGCTGCAAGGCTCCAAGGGCAAGGTGGTCGCTGCAAGTGGGCCAGACTTCTGCTAAACGGGAATCAGCTACAGGTAAGGTCCAAGAGCTTGTGCCTTGTCACCTGAGGAGTGTCACGCCTGAGTCTCTTTCTCTGCTGGCTTGTGACAACTGATGGGTAGCTTGAAACAGGTTCCATTCTACGGGAGGACTGGTATTTTCCGAGCCATCCCCTTATTAATATCTAACGTGGCCAGGGCTGACCCGCACGTGTGCAGATTTGACTCAGAAACGGTTGCAGGAATGAATCCTGATGTTCTAACTGCACATGTGTTGGTTTATCTCCTCCTAAAGGAGTTGGTGTTTATTTATTTTATTTATTTATTTTTGCCTCCAGGGTTATTGCTGGGTCTCGGTGCCTAGACTACGAATCCACTGCTCCCAGAGGCCATTTTTTCCATTTTTGTTGCCCTTGTTGTTATTGTTATCGCTGTTATGGCTGTTGTTGTTGTCGTCGGATAGGACAGAGAAATGGAGAGAGGAGGGGAAGACAGAGAGGAGGAGAGAGAGACCTGCAGACATGCTTCACCGCCCTTGAAGCGAGGCCCCTGCAGATGGGGAGCCGGGGGCTCGAACTGGGATCCTTGCGCCAGACCTTGTGCTTTGCCTCATGTGCGCTTAACCCACTGCGCCACCGCCCAGCCGCCAGGGATTGCTGTTCTGTTATGAGTGGAAGCAGGTGGAAATGTGCAGGTGCAATGGGCCGAGTGCCGTCAGCTTGACAGAAAACCCTGGCTCCTCCTGAAAGGAGGCGGCTGGTGGCTGGACAAATCCTCCTCGGAAGATTTCTTGAGAACCCAGCAGGGCAGGTGTCTGAAGACTGAGCTTGGGTCCATACTCCCAGAGGGATAAAGAATAGGAAAGCTATCAGGGGAGGGGATATGATACAGAGTTCTGGTGGTGGGAATTGTGTGGAGCTGTACCCCTCTTATCCTATGGTTTTGTCAGTGTTTCCTTTTGATAAGTAAAAAGTTTAAAAGAAAGAAAGAAAGAAAAAGAACCTGGATTCCGCCATGTGGGGCTTCAAGTCCCACTGTCTGGCTTCCCCAGGAAGCCTCCCCTAGAGTCCAGGCTCAGTCTCTCAGACAAAGTGTGACCCAGCTGAGGCTGCGCTAGGGGACACATCTAAGTGGTGATTCGCCCTAGAGGCTTAGAGATGAGCTTGAGAGGAAAGACCTGGAATGACAACTCATTGGTACCAGGTGACTGCTGGGTCTAGGGAGAGAAGGCTGTCACCTGGGGGCAGGAGGCAGTTCTGGGGCCTCACCCTGCTGGTTACAGTGAAATCACCTGGCAAGTCCACAGAGCGAAATGAGATAAAGATGGTGGAGTGTCCCAAGAAATGAGCCAAAGAAAGAATATTTCTTTCAGAAAAAAAAGTGGTCAATATTCCACATTAGTTCAGTTGTGTTAAAAAGCGGGGGTGGGGGGGGACCTCACCAAACTGGAGACCCAGCTGGCCTTACTAAACATTGGTGAATCTCACAGTACCTCCCCCCACCCACTTAAGTGGGAAGGTGACCCCAGAACTTGTAAACAAGTTCTCCACAGCCTCGGGGCTTTTATGGACCGAAGGGAGGGCGGAACCAGGCTCTATTCAAGGGAAGACGCTGCCCTCAGGGAAAGCAGGGCTGAGTCTGCAGAGGAACTCTGGGAGTCTGGGTGGATGGAGCCTGTGCTGAAGGAGTCCTTTGGGGTTTGCTCTCATTTTTGTTTTGTAAAGCTTTTTTCTTTTTCTTTCCTCCCTTCCCTTCCTCTCATTCCTTCTCTCCTTCTCTCCTTTCTCCCCCTTCCTTCTTTGCTTTCTTCCTTCTCTCTTTCTTTTCTTACATAGAAACAAAGAACCAGAGAGTAAAAGAGACCACAGCCCCAAATCTTCCTTCGATGCTATGAGGACTGGACTTGAACCTGGGCCATACACATGGCAAAGCACTGGAACCTTTATTTACTTATTTATTTTATTTATTTATGACAAATGGAAGAAAGAGAAAGGTGGGGAGAGAGATCTCCAGTCAGACGTGACGTCTGCGTTCAAACTCCTGGCCTCACACTCGCAAGCCCCTCACTCCGCCGCTAGGCTCCCACCTGGCTGGTGTTGGCCTGCTGGACTTTTGGGCTTCCTGCTTGGGCTGCAGGAAGCAGGAAGCAGGAAGCCAGGGCTGGAAACAGGGTGGGCCTCTTGGGGAGGGTGGAGCCTGCAGACACAGGCAGGGCAGGAGCAGGAGCAGGTGGGTGAGGAGTTGGGCTCAGGGTGCCCAGAGGAGGCTGGGAAGGAGTCGCCAGGCACCCCCCCCTCCACACAGGCCTGCTGCTCGGGGAGGAGCACAGGGTGCAGGGGGCTCGGGAGGCCGGGCAGCTTCGTGCTGGGCGGTGGCCTCTGCTCTGAGGGAGGCTGGGCGCTGCTGCGTCTTCAGAAGACGGACTTCTCCATCTTCTCCCTGGGTGCAGGTGGTGTTGATCTCTCCAGGGCAGAAGGAGGTGCTTCTGGGTCCTGGGACTTGGCAGCAACTGCAGAAACACGTGGCAGGGTACTGTTGGTCTGCTTCTGGAAACGAGTTTCTGGTGGGGAGATCCAAGCAGGAGAAGCTGGGTGGGTAGCGCGCTCCGTAGTCCTTGGCTGAGTTGCAGTGGCAGAGCCAGGGCTGAGGGATGGAGGTGGCTGCCCCTGGCTTGCACTTGGACTTAGCCGAAGAGGTCAGTAGGGCCTTCAGAAGGAAATCTTCTGGGGACCAGGGGATGATGTGCCTGACAGGGCATGTTCTGTACCACCGTCAAGGCCAAAGGGTTGAGCCCTGCCCCATGTACAAACAGCACAACCCTAGCAGAACAGCACTGTGCTGTCTCCCTCCATATATAGAGGTAGATGAAAGAAGAATGAAAACAGCTTACCCAAGAGTGGTAGAGGAGTGTGTGTGTGTGTGTGTGTGTGTGTGTGTGTGTGTTACCACCCGCTGCACTACTGCCCAACTCCAGAGAGAGAGGGGGAGAGGAGAGGGGAGAGAAACCACAACACCGATGCTCCCGCCAGTGCTGTGGGCCTGGTGAAGCAGTTGTCCTGTCCAGGTGAGATGTCACGCTGGCCCCATTTCCTTCCTATCTAGCACCTGTGGCCCTCACTCCCTGGGCCCTCCTTCCCACCGAGTGTAACTGATGCTGTGGGGAGGGGGGGGGGGCGCTGTTGCAGTCATCACCAACTGCACTGTGCTTGGGACTCATGGAGTTCTCCAGAAACCCATTGCTGAATTAACACCTCCCACGGGGTCATCCTGAAGTTGGCTAAAACCTAGGAGCTGAGGGATGGGGCGGGGTGGTGGGAGTCATCTGTCTGGGAAGCTGTCTGTCCCCGGACTTGGGAAGGAGAAGCCTGGCCGGGCCCTCTGAGGTGAACAGCTTTCCCTCTCCCCCAACGCCCCCATCTCTCAAGCTCAGAGACCTGATCTGTACTTTAACCCCCCTGCTGTGGACTCCTGGCCGATGACATTCATCTTTGGATCAAAAAAAAAAAAGATACTGAACTGGAATAATCAAGAGATTTCTACTGTGCTTCTTAAACTGAAGGGACTCTGATCTATTTCACAAGCTATTAAGGTGGCAAATCAGGCTTGCTTGTCTCCAGTGGGGTGGGGAGACTAGGGAAGGGGGGGTGCCGTTTGAAGAGTGTCCAAGTTAGCTCCTAGACTGTTCTGGAATTCTCCCCGGGCTCCCTTTCCCTCCCTCTGCCTTTCTCTGCATTTCCACAAAGATGACGATTATGGCTTCTTCCCTGGACATCTCTCGCAAACCCATCCTCTCCTCCCTCAGTCCCACGGCCTAGGTCAAGAACTCTTGGCACAGCCCCGCCATTGCGTCCTCTGCCACCAAGAGAAAGACATTCGTCCACTCAGCAAGGGGATTAAAGCTCTCTTTTTTTCTTTTTTTTCTTTTTTTATTCATTTAATTATGAGGACAAGACCATAGGAATAAGAAGGATACAATTTTACATATTTCCCACCACCAGGGTTCCATATCCCATCCTCATCCATAGGAAGCTTTCCTATTCTTTTTTTTAAATTTTTATTTATAAAAAGGAAACACTTGGGAGTCGGGTGGTAGGGCAGCGGGTTAAGTGCACATGGCGCAAAGTGCAAGGACCGGCGTAAGGATCCCGGTTCGAGCCCCCGGCTCCCCACCTGCAGGGGAGTCGCTTCACAGGCGATGAAGC
This sequence comes from Erinaceus europaeus, assembly GCF_950295315.1. NCBI lineage: Eukaryota > Metazoa > Chordata > Mammalia > Eulipotyphla > Erinaceidae > Erinaceus > Erinaceus europaeus. The sequence continues at coordinate 7,830,027 of NC_080176.1, forward strand.
AGGTCTGCAGGTGTCTATCTTTCTCTCCCCCTCTCGGTCTTCCCCTCTCTATTTCTCTCTGTCCTACCCAACAACGATATCAACAATGACATCAATAACAGCAACAATAATAACTTCAAGGGCAACAAGAGGAAATAAATAAATAAATAAATATTTTTTAAAAAAGTGAAACACTGACAGAAACCATATAAGAGGGGTACAACTCCACATAATTCCCACCACCAGAACTCTGTATCCCATCCCCTCCCTTGATAGATTTCCTACCTTTTTAAAAAGAATTTTTATATTTATTTATTTTCCCTTTTGTTGCCTTTTTTTGTAGTTATCAATGTCGTTGTTATTGGATAGTACAAAGAGTGATGGAGAGAGGAGGGGAAGACAGGGGGAGAGAGAGATAGATACCTGCAGACCTGCTTCACCACCTATGAAGTGACTCCCCTGCAGGCAGGGAGCCTGGGGCTCAAACCAGGATCCTTGCGCTTTGTGCCATGTGCACTTAACCCTCTGCACTACCGCCTGACTCCCAGCTTTCCTATTCTTTAACCCTCTGGGAGCATAGACTCAGGATCATTATGAGATGCAGAAGGTGGAAGGTCTGGCTTGTGTAATTGCTTCCCCATTGAACATGGGCATTGGCAGGTGGATCCACACCCCCAGCCTGTTTCTATCTTTCCCTAGTGGGGCAGGGATCTGGGGAGGTGGGGTTCCAGGATGCATTGGTGGGGTTGTCTGCCCAGGGAAGTCAGGCTGGTGTCATGGTAGCATCTGCAACTTGTTGGCAGAGTAACAGAGCTAAAGGGCTGGCATCCCATGCCTGGCAGCCTGGCATCTCTGGACACAACGTGAAGTGAAACATGTTGAGGTGGTGCTGGCGCATTGCTTTGAGCTTAGCAGATGTGTATGAAATGGTGTGGATGAGAGAAGCATCCAGGAACTGAGCCTCGATCCAGAACTGAGCAGAAATACGGGTTTTACAGAGAATGGGGAGGGTTCCTGCTGTCTTAGCATTTAAGAAGGCCATAGTTATTATTGTAACCAAGTTATTTGGGAATTTGGTTGATTTTGAAAATCCCATGGTTAAGGGCTGGGGGTGGTGGCGCACCTGGTTGAGGGCACATGTTACAGTGCACAAGGACCCAGGTTCAAGTCCTCAGTCCCCACCCGCAGGGGGAAAGCTTCACAAGTGGTGAAGCAGGGCTGCAGGTGTCTCTCTGTCTCTCTCCCTCTCTATCACCCACTTCCCTCTCAATTTCTGGCTGTGTCTATCCAATAAATCAATATAAAGCCTTAAAAAAACATTTAAAAAATCCCATGGTTAGAATTTGCTGTATCATACAAGACCTCACCATGTTTTCTGTCATTTAATGCTAGCTACATTTAGCTGTATCTTATGTAGTGACATAAGCAGATGCTCCTGGACTTCCAGGCCAGGGGATTAGAGCTTTCTAATCAGGCCACGCCTCTGGGAAGACATCTCCCTGGCTGGTCTCTCCCCACTGGAAGCCCTGTGCATATCCAGGTCATCCTGTCTTAGAAGATATTACTTCAGGAGTCGGGCGGTAGCATGGCGGGTTAAGCGCAGGTGGCGCAAAGTGCAAGGACCGGGGTAAGGATCCTGGTTCGAACCCCGGCTCCCCACCTGCAGGGGAGTCACTTCAAAGGCGGTGAAGCAGGTCTGCAGGTGTCTATCTTTCTCTCCCCCTCTCTCTGTCTTCCCCTCCTCTCTCCGTTTCTCTCTGCCCTATCCAATGACAACATCAATAACAGCAATAGTAACTACAACAGTATAACAACAAGGGCAACAAAAGGGAAAATAAATAAATATAACAAAGGAAAAATAAATAAAATATTAAAAAATTAAAAAGAAAAGTCCCACACTTGGGAGATGCCTAGACTGTCAGCATGGGCTCAACAGTAGACGGAGACCAGATATGAATAATAAATATGTTTTGGTCATTTCTGTGATCAGACATGCCATTTCTTATACAAATCCTTGTCCTCTTCAGGCGTAGAAGTCCTCTGCTTCTCTTAGCAGGCTCCTGAGCCCTCACCCCTGGCTATGTTTGCGGACTGGGATCATTACCACCTGGCTTCCTATTCTTCCCAGCACAAGCACTGGACTTGCTGTCTGTACCCCAGCCACCTGCACTGTGTGCCTTCCTGTGTGAGCTGATTTCAGAGCCCTCCTCCCTCTCTCCCCCTTTTTACCTTTCTATTTTTGAGTTTGAAATAGCACTTCCTTTTTAAAAAAAAAAAAAGATTTAATGAGTGAGAGATATACAGAGAGATAGACACAAGAGAAAGACCAGAGCCCTGCTCAGCTCTGGCTGACAGTGCTGCTGGGGATTGAACCTGGAAGTTCAGAGCCTCAAGCATGAGAGAATTTTTTTTTTTTTGCCTCTAGGGTTATTGCTGGGGCTCGGTACCTGCACTATGAAGCCACTGCTCCTGGAGGCCATTTTTCCTATTTTGTTGCCCTTGTTGTTGTCAAGATACGAGGAGAAGACAAGAGAGGGAGAGAAAGATAGACACCTGCAGACCTGCTTCACTGCCCATGAAGTGACTCCCCCACACACTGCAGGTTGGGAGCCAGGGGCTTGAACTGGAATCCTTATGCTTCATGCCATGTGCACTTAGCCTGCTGCGCTACCACCCGGCCCTCCGAGAGATATTTTAAAATTATTTTTGTGTCTTTATTATTGGAAAGAGATAGAATTTGAGAGGGGAGATGGAGAAAGAGAGAGAGACAGACACCTGCAGTCCTGCTTCGCCACCCATGAAGCTTCCCCCTTGCAGGTGGGGACCAGGAGCTTGAACCTGCATCCTTGCGCACTGTAATGTGTGCACTTAGCCAGAAGCGCCACCGCCTGGCCCCCAGGCACAGTGTTCTGCAGAACCATTATGCTGTCTCCCCAGCCTTCTCCCTCTCGCACCCCCCCCCCCCTTTAAATGAGCAAAGGGAGATGCAGGGAAGGTCGGAATGCTTGGCACTAATTACCGCCAGATCCCAAACTCCCAACAGCAACAGTAGCAGCAGCCTCCTTACCCCCAGCTAGAAAGACCCCTCCGTCTCCTGGGCTGCTCCGGCAAGATTCAGTGAATCGTTCACGGTGCCGGTGGTGTTGCCTTGGAACATAAATAGTCGCTCACTGTGGAACTATTTGTTATGAGGAGTGCGCGGCTGGAGAGACGTGAGACGTAAAATCATTCCTTCATGCAGAAAGACATTGCCAAAGGGGTAGAATTACCGACTGTATTAATTCTGTCATTCAGCCCTCCACTCATCTCTCTGCATAATAACTCAGTCACAGGATGGATTGTCAGCAGCGTTTGGGGACATTTTCACGACTATTTTTCCCCCCTTGCAGAAATCGAATAATCATAAGACTTCCCGTTGTTCTATTTCCTTTAAGTTCTAACCACGTCCTGTGTCCGTGTGTTTTTCTGACTAAGCCTCCTCCCTCTGCCCCTGAACACCTCTGTCTTTCATTCATTTGTTTGTTTATTTATTGCCTCCAGGGTAATTGCTGGGGCTCCGTGCCTGCACTAGGAATCCACTGCACCTGGAGGCCATTTTTCCCATTTTGTTGCCCTTGTTGGAGTTGTTGTTGTTGTTAGATAGGACAGAGAGAAACTGAGGAGGAGAAGACAGGGGGGCAGAAGGATAGACACCTGCAGACCTGCTTCACCGCTTGGGAAGTGACTCCCCCCCACACACACACAGATGAGGAACCAGAACTCAAACCGGGATCCTTACACAGGTCCTTGCGCTCTGTACTGTGGGAGCTTAACCCAGTGTGCTACCACCCGGCCCCTCACCTCTGTCTTTCATCATTTCTCTACACAAACATTCATTCTTTCTACTCCAAGCCCTTAGGGGTGTGTTTGCTTCTTTCAAATCCCAGCCCTTAATTTTTGTCTCTCTGTTTCCCTCTGTAACGGCCCGTCTTCTGCAACAAGTCAGAGGAGCCCCTGCTGGGAAGCCCACAATTGCAGTGAACGGTGTTCATCGCCGTTCTTTAGGATCACCAGAGAGAACCCATCGTACAGAACATACAGAACAACCTCCTGGAATCAGCTCGCAGAATCATGCTCTAGAATCAACTCCTAGGACCGCTGTGTAAGGGGGCCGGGTGGTGGCACATCTGGTTGTGCACAGACACACAGACACACACACACACAGAGACACACAGACACACACACACACAGACAGACACACACACACACAGAGACACACACACATACAGAGACACAGACACACACAGACACACACACAGATACACACACACAGACACACACAGAGAGACACACACACAGACACAGGCACACACACAGACACAGGCACACACACAGACACAGAGACACACACAGACACACACATAGACACACACACAGACACACACACACACCCCGTTCCCATGCGCAAGGACCCGGGGAGACTTCACCGAGTGGTGCAGTGGGCTGCAGGTGTCTCTCTTTCTCTCCTGTGTCTCCCCTTCCCCTCTCAATTGCCCTCTGCCCTGTCAAATAATAAATAAATAAACTACAATGTATTTTTAAATGGAGGGACCAGGTGGCAGCGCATCTGGTTAAGCACACATATGACAGGCCCTGCTCCCCATCTGCAGGGGCAAGCTTCACGGGCATTGAGGTAGGGCTGCAGGTGTGTCTCTGTTTCTTTCCCTCTCTGTCTCCCCTCCCCTCTCAGTCTCTGTCTCTATCCAGTAATACATAAATAAAATATTAAATGCATATATTTAAAAAATGAACCATAATAGAGATCCAGCTTATAAAACCTTTCCTTAGACGTGCCACATAGAACCACAGAATGAGCATGAGGAGGATTAAGAAGATGGGACAGTAGGGAGTCAGACAGTATTGCAGCGGGTTAAGCGCACGTGGTGCAAAGTGCAAGGACCGGCGTAAGGATCCCGGTTCAAGCCCCTGGCTCCCCACCTGCAGGGGAGTTGCTTCACAGGTGGTGAAGCAGGTCTGCAGGTGTCTGTCTTTCTCTCCTCCTCTCTGTCTTCCTCTCCTCTCTCCATTTCTCTCTGTTCTAACAATGAAGGACATCAACAACAACAAGGGCAACAAAAGGGGTGAATAACCTCCAGGAACAGCGGATTCATGGTGCAGGCACTGAGCGCCAGCAATAACCCTGGAGGCAAAAATAAAAAAAAGGAAAAGGGGACAATACGGAGTTGGGCGGTAGCACAGAGGGTTAAGTGCATGTGGTGTGGAGCACAAGGACTGACATAAGGATCCCCGGCTCCCCACTTGCAGGGGAGTCGCTTCATAGGCGGTGAAGCAGGTCTGCTGGTTTCTCTCTTTCTCTCCCCCTCTGTTTTCTTCTCCTCTCTCCATTTCTCTTCGTCCTATCCATCAACAATGACTACAATAATAATAAAAAGGGGGAAAAAACAAGGGAAAATAAATATTTAAAAAAGAAAGAAAATGGGACAGTGAACAGCAACTGTTTTAACCCCTCAGTTTCCGCACTTCCCGATTTCCCACCTATAAAGGCAAAGCACAGCAGGGACTTTCAGGCACTTTCATTTCCTAAGCAGTCGGAGCAGGCTGGGAGGGTGAAGCAGGACTGAACTCTCTCTCTCTCTCTCTCTCTCTCTCTCTCTCTCACCCTCCCCCTCCCCCTCCCCCTCCCACTCTCTCTGCCACAGAATTGCACCTGGGATTATTTGTTGGCTGTCCTGTTGCTTCACTGCCTCACTTGAAAAGATTGACAGGCTAATTGTGCCAGGTGCAAGTGGTCTTGCAGAAGAGGAATTTTCTCCATGATCTGGCATGATCACGATTACCCCATGTTCTACAGTTTCTTTGGAATTAACAACAGCTCGTAACCACATGTTGAACACCTGGTGCGCTGTGAGCGGCCTTGGGAGCTTTTACATTTGCCACCTCATTAGCCCTCACAACATCGGAGGGGTGGGAGTGACTGTGCTCCCTTTAAAGGCTGAGCTGGCAGCCTTTAGAGATGCAGAGGTGAGGCAGTCTCCTCCATATTGCATACTCCATACTCCCTTAAACAGGGACCCGTGTCAGAGCCATCATGGAGGAGCATAGGAGGTGCGCGGCCTGTTAAAAGGTGTCACAGACGGGGCTGGCCAGTGGTGCACTGGGTTAAACACAGGTAGGCCTAAGCACAGGGACCACTGCAAGGAACCCAGTTCGAGCCCCAGGCTCCCCACCTGCAGGGGAGTCACTTCACAAGCAGTGAAGCAGGTCTGCAGGTGTCTGTCTGTCTCTCCCCTGCCCCCATCTTCCCCTATGTTTCTCTCTGTCCTATCTAACAACAATAACAGCAACAACAATAACAACAACAACGGGGCGGGGCGGGGGGAAGATGGCCCTAAGGAGCAGTGGATTTGTAGTGCAAGTATGGAGCCCCAGTGATAAGCCTGGAGGCAAAATGAAAGAAAAAGAAAAAGAAAAAAAATGCCACAGCAATTTACTGAAGTGTGTGGTCCAGGAGGTGGCTCAGTGATAAAGCTTTGGACTCTCAAGCATGAGGTCCTGAGTTTGATCCCCGGCAGCACATGTGCCAGAGTGATGTCTGGTTCTTTCTCCTCCTATCTTTCTCATTAATCAATAAAATCTTAAAAAAAATTTTAAAAAAAGGAGTCAGGTGGGAGCACACAGGGTTGATTGAGCGCAGGTGGTGCAAAGCGCAGGGACTGGCGTAAGGATCCCGGTTCGAGACCCCGGCTCCCCACCTGCAGGGGAGTCACTTCACGGGACTTGTGCGGAGCACAAGGACTGACATAAGGATCCCTGGCTCCCCACCTGCAGGGGAGTCGCTTCATAGGCGGTGAAGCAGGTCTGCAGGTGTCTATCTTTCTCTCCCCCTCTCTGTCTTCCCCTCCTCTCTCCATTTCTCTCTGTCCTATCCAATGACAATGATATCAATAATAACAACCATAATTACAATAATAAATGAAAAAAGCTTTAAAATTTTTTTTAAAAAATTTACTGAGATGCTGAGTATTCCTAAGAATCAGATTGAAAAGCTAGACTGTGTGTGTGTGTGTGTGTGTGTGTGTGTGTGTGTGTGTGTGTGTGTGTGTGTGAGAGAGAGAGAGAGAGAGAGAGAGAGAGAGAGAGAGAGAAATATAATACTTTAAAAATATGACCTCCAGGGCTGGGCAGTGGTGCACCCGGTTAAGCATTCATAGTACTAATAATACTAAGCAGAAGGACCTGTGCAAGGATCCAGGTTTGAGTCCCAGCTCCCCACCTGCAGGGATGGGGTTGGGGGGCTGCTTCACAAGAGAAGAAGCAGGTCTGAAGGTGTCTCTCTCTCTCTCTCCCTCTCTATCTCCCCCTCCTCTCCCAAGTCCTCTCTGTCCTATACAGTAAAATGAAAAAATTGGCCCAGGAGCAGTGGATTTGTAGTGCAGGCACCAAGCCCCAGCGACAACTCTGGCGGCAAAATAAAGAAACAGGCATTAGCTGAGGGCTAGGTTCAGGATAGCAGCACAGGAAGAATTCAAAGTCACCTCCTCCCACGGGCACAAAGAATTTACAGTGACATGGAAAAACGGACTCAGAAACAGACCTGGAAATGGGCAGGTAGAGAGAAGGGGCCACAGCAAAATATAACAAGGGCACAAGCCCAAGCTGTGTGTGGGGGGCACAGCTGTACTTTCCAGCATGAGAAAAAAGAACTTCCAGGCAGGAGGCATCTGAAGGGTTAGACACTCTCCCTGGAAAACGAGCGTGGGGTGTGCGCTGTGTCAGGAGCCCTGGGTCTCAACTCCGGGCAGCGGTGATAAGGAAACAGCCCCTGGAGGGCTCTCTAACAGGAGGACCCAGTGCAGCAACAGGAACCTTGGGAGGACCCCGGTGTTGGGAACCCCGACAGGTACCGTTTTGGTTATCAACTGCAAGCTCGCCCCTACCAGCGCCCGTGGATGGCATCTGGAAACCTCCCTTCCACTTAAAAAGGAAATGAAGACTTCCGCGAAACCTGTTTCACTCGTTAACTTGGGATGCATACGAGAGCCATCGTGGAGTCCCATGGCGACACACCCAGTAGAGCGCACACAGCCCCTTGTGCAAGGACCCAGGTTCAAGCCCCTCACCTGCAGGGGGAAGCTTCACAAATACAGTGGAAGGGCTGCAGCTCTCTCCCTCTCCCCTCCCTCCCTCCCCCCTGTGTCTTTATCTTTTTCTCGCTCCATCTCTGCCTCCCCTTCTCAGTTTATCCTTATCAAAAAGAGAAAGGCAACCCACCTGAACAACACTGATTGATTGATTGATTGATTGACTATCCCCAGGGTTATTGCTGGGGCTCCGTGTCTGCACTACAAATCCACTGCTCCTGGAGGCCATTCTTTCTCATTTTGTCGCCCTTGTTGTTGTCATTATTATTGTTGTCATTGCTGTTGTCGTTGTTGGATAGGACAGAGAGAAATGGAGAGAGGAGGAGGGGAGATGGGGAGAGGAAGACAGACACCTGCAGACCTGCTTCACCGCCCATGGGGCGACGCCCCCCCCCTGCAGGTGGGGAGCTGGAGGCTCGAACCGGCATCCTTACACTGGTCCATGCTTTGTGCCATGTGCGCTTAAACCGCTGCACTACTGCCTGGCCCCCACTCTTTTTATTTTTTAATTTATATTTACTGGGGGGGGGCGTGGGAGGCAGTGCTGGGGACCTGTGCATATAAAGCAGACACTGTACCACTGACTTACACTCTCAGGTCCAAATGGTTTTTTTGCTTATTTTTTTTTTCTCTCTCTCCAAAAGGATTAGGCTGCTTTTGACAACAAAAGTCTCTTTAGACCACATAGCACTTGACTCAGCAACAAACATGCATAATCCAGCCCCAAGATTCTCCTTCTAGAAAGTGTACTTGAAATAAGCAAGCGGTCGTATTCATATAGGTATCAGTGTGTAGACGTCTCCAGCTGGAAACGGCATTCACGTGGACCCGGGATTGGCAGCCTGTGTTGCGAGTGTCAGTTACTGTCTTCCTGCTCCCCTCACGCTGGGGTGAGGCCTCTGGTTGCGGTCAGCTCACGGTGACTTGCTTCCATAATAAATAGAAGATATCATAATAGGAGGGTTTTTCCCCCCTTCTTCAGTCATTTGACAAAGGCTTGACTGCTGTGCTCTCTTTTCTCTCTTTCCCTCCCTCCCTCCCTCCCCCCCCCCCCCCCCCCCCCGTCTTGCTTTCTCTGCCTTGTGTGAAATGATGGGGCCAGTGGCATCGCAAGTCTAAAGTGAGGGGTTCAGGAGGGTTATCCTAGGACTGAGTGCAAACACAGCGTCTTCTTCTGCCCCGGGTACCTCTGTGCAGTGTGCATGCTGCCATGAGGGTCCTGTATTCAGACCTGAGCTACCTGGCAGAGAAGGGGGGGGGGGAGGATGAGCAAGGCAGAGATGGAGAGAGATGCTGGTCTCACTCCAGATCCAGAGACGACATTAGGAGTCACTTTTGCAAGAATGACATAGAGGGGTTGGGTGGTGGTGGCACACCTGCTTGAGTGCACACATTACAATACACAAGGACCCGGGTTTGAGTCCCCAGCCCCCCCCTGCAGGGGGGAAACTTTACGAGTGGTGAAGCAAGACTGCAGGTCTCTCTCTCTCTCTGTCTCCCCCTACCTTCTTGATTTCAAGCTGGCTCATGCAACAAAAATTAAAATAATTAATTTCTTTTTTCCTCCAGGGTTATTGCTAGGCTCGGTGCCTGCACCATGAATCCACTGCTCCTGGAGGCCATTTTCCCCCTTTTTGTTGCCCTTGTTGTTGTAGCCTCGTTGTGGTTATTATTATTGCCATTGTTGTTGATGTTTGTTGTTGGATAGGACAGAGAGAAATGGAGAGAGGAGGGGAAGACAGAGGGGGAAGAGAAAGACACCTTCAGACCTGCTTCACCGCCTGTGAAACGACTCCCCTGCAGGTGGGGAGCCGGGGGCTCGAACCGGGATATTTACGCCGGTCCCTGCACTTTGTGCCACATGCCCTTAACCCACTGCGCCATCGCCCGACCCCCTAAAATAATTAATTTTTTAAAAAAGCATGGTAGGGGCCAGGCAGTAGCACAGCAGGTTGGTGCAAATTGTAAGGACCAGCAGAAGGATCCGGGTTCGAGCCCCTGGCCCCCACCTGCAGGGGGGGTAGTTTCACAGCCGGTGAAGCAGGTCTGCAGGTGTCCATCTTTCTCTCCTCCTCTCTGTCCTCCCCTCCTCTCTCCATTTCTCTCTGTCCTACCCAATAGTAACAATAATAACAACCACAAAGGCAACAAAATGGGAAAAATGGCCTCCAGCAGCAGTGGATTCATAGTGCAGGCACCGAGCCCCAGCGATAACCCTGAAGGCAAAAAAAAAAAAAAGCATGATCTTTAATTTTGTATGTATGTATATTTTTCCCACCACCAGGGTTATCGATGGGGCTCAATGTCTGCCAGTGAATCCACTTCCCCTGGTGACCATTTGTTCGTTGTTGTTTTCTCTTTCTTTTTAAACTCCTCCCTGCTTCTCCTTTATATAAATTTCTGAGGTTTGGGGGGCACGGCAGAAGTTCTGAATCTCGCAACCACCCAGGACAAGCCCACTGGCTAATGAGACAATTCCCCGAGTAGGGGGCAAGTCTCGCCTCTTCCTTTAGTCCTGGCCTCGGCCTGCCCTCCGTGGACTTTGGGAGGAGGGCTGATTTCAGAAGCTGTCTACCTGGAAGCTCACCCAAATACCCAGTAGCCACCTGCACCCGCAGCAGTAAATGGACCTCTTTTCGGCCCATTTACAACTCCCGATTTACAGAAGCAATTTTTTCAGAATTGACCAGGCGCAATTGTGATCCTGATGGAACCAGGCTCTCAGGCTGGCTGTGGCGGGAAGCGACGGCCACGCACAGCACTCAGCAAAGGCACTACACCTACACTGTGCTGGCTGCCCCCATCAGCGGGATGGTGTGCAGGCGTGGAAAGATTTTAAATGCGAGGGGGAAGAAAAAGCACAGAGAGAAGCACTGTCAAATGGGTGTTTTTGCCATCTACTTCGAGGTTTCTCAGCCAACACCAGGAAATGGGCCTGAGGATGTTTCCCCACACACATTATGATGCCTGGGATGGAAGCATCATGATGACCTTGGATGCAGAGAGAGGCGACCCTGAACCTGCCATCCTCAACGGGGTGGAAGGCTCCGGGGAAAACTGCTCTCAGCTCACCACCCACATGCGACTCAGCCCTGCCCAAGCATCCACAGCTGTGAGTCCAGGCTCTGGTACATCCCGCTCCCCAGGAAATGGGGTAGACTCTCCATTTCCCACATTTAAAAAATAGAGATTGATGGGGGTTTTTTGTTTGTTTGTTTGTTTTTTGTCTCCAGGGTTATTGTTGGGGCTTGGTGCCTGCGCTACGAATCCACTGCTCCCGGAGGCCGTTTTTCCCCTTTTGTTGCCCTTGTTGTTTGTCATTGTTATCATTATTATTGTTATTGCTGTCCTTGTTGTTGGATAGGACAGAGAGAAATGGAGAGAGGTGTGGAAGAAAGGGGGAGAGAAAGATAGACACCTGCAGACCTGCTTTACCCCTTGTGAAATGACCCCCTCTGAAGGTGGAGAGTCGAGGGTTCGAAGTGGGTACAAAGCAAGTGGTGATAGGCACTGCACAGTCTGAGTATTAGACAGGGGCACAGCTCAGACCTGCACCTACTGTGTCTCTCCCGATGTAAGGGGACACAGCTTCCCTCACAAAGCCAACAGCATTTTTTTTTTTTTTTTTTTTTTTGCCTCCAGACTTACTGCCGGGGCTCGGTGCCTGCACCATGAATCCACTCCTGGAGGCCATTTTTTTCTCCCTTTTGTTGTCCTTGTTGTTGTAGCCTTGTTGTGGTTATTATTGTTGTTGTTGATGCCATTCCTTGTTGAATAGAACAGAGGGAAATGGAGAGAGGAGGGGAAGACAGAGAGGGGGAGAGAAAGACAGACACCTGCAGACCTGCTTCACCGCCTGTGAAGTGACTCCCCTGCAGGTGGGGAGCCGGGGGCTCGAACCAGGATCCCTACGCCGGTCCTTGTGTTTTGCGCCAAGTGCGCTCAACCTGCTGTGCTACCTCCAGACCCCCGCTACTGCCCAACCCCCTGGAGGCTATTTTTTCCCCTTTTGTTGCCCTTGTTGCTTTCATTGTTGTGGTTATTATTATTATTGCTGTTGGTTAGAACAGAGAGAAATGGAGAGAGGCGGGGAAGACAGAGAGGAGGAGAGAAAGATAGACACTTGCAGACCTGCTTCACCACTTGTGAAGCGACTCTCCTGCAGGTGGGGAGCCCGGGGCTTGAACTGGCATCCTTCTGCCAGTCCTTGCGCTTTGCACCACCTGTCCTTAACCCGCTGTGCTACCGCCCGATTCCCAGGTTTATGTATTTTGGGTAGGAGCAAAAGTTGAGAGGGAAGGGGGAGATAGAGAGGGAGAAAAACAGAGAGACCCCCGCTGCAGACCTGTTTCATATGTAAATCCCCCCACACACACACACACACACCAGAGGTGGGGATCCGGGCCTTGAACCTGGGTCCTCGTGCCTGGTAACATGTGCTCTGCTAGATACACCACTGCACCTGCCCCCTGTTGGCCATTTTATTTTTGTTGCTCCTGACTGACCCAAGAGGCACCTGGCCCCTTCCCATGCAAAGAACACAGGTTCTTAGGCCCCACCCAGGACCCTCCTCAAAGGTCAGAGTTCAGTTCAGGCCTGCAGCTCTGCCCCAGGGTCCCTGACTCTCTAGCCGTGAGGGGTGTGGGGAGCGGGCGGCAGCTCTGACTCCCAGGCCAGATGCAGGTGCCAGTGGGCATAAGCAGCCTGTCCTGGTGGCAGACGGGTGTGCCAGCCGCCTCTACAGGTGCCTGGCAAATGTCCCCAAAGGGGAAAGGTGTCACCTCATCATCTGCTTTCTAGTTGAAACCAGAAATCTGGATTTTCCCAGGAAGCCTCCCTCCCAATGGTCCTTTTTAATGTTACTGCATTCCATTTTTAAAAATAAAGATACTGGGAGGCCGGTAGAGCAGCGGGTTAAGCGCACATAGCACAGAGCTCAAGGACCGGCGTAAGGATCCTGGTCTGAACCCCCAGCTCCCCACCTGCCGGAGTCGCTTCAGAGGCGATGAAGCTGGTCTGCAGGTGTCTGTCTTTCTCTTCCCCTCTCTGTCTTCCCCTCCTCTCTCCATTTCTCTCTGTCCTATCCAACAATGACATCAATAACAACAACAATAACTACAACAGTAAAACAAGGGCACAAAAAGGGAATAAATATTTAAAAAAGAAAAAATAGTTTTATTTTGAATATGTGTGTGAGAGAGAGATGAGAGAGAGAGACCAGAACACTGCTTATCTCTCGCTAATGGTAGTGCTGGGGATTGAGCCTAGGACCTCAGAGCCTCAGGCAGGAAAGCCTTTTGAATAACCATTATGCTGTCTTCCCAGCACCCATTCCATTTTTTTTTTTTTTAACCAGAGCTTTTCTCAACTCTGGCTGGTGGTGATGCAGAGGATTGAACCTGGGACCTCTGTGTCTCAGGCAGGAGAGTCTGCTGTGCAGACCTCTGTGTGAGCTCCCCAGTGCCTACATTCCACCATTTTATATTTGTATGTTTTATTTATTTTACCTTCAGGGTTATTGCTGGGGCTTAGTGCAGGCATTAAGAATCCACTGCTCCGCTGGCCATTTTTTCTCCTTTTTGGTCGGATAGGACAGAGAGAAGTTAAGCGCTCACATAACAGTGCGCAAGGACCCAGGTTCAAGCCCCTGGTCCCCACCTGCAGGGGGAAAGCTTCACGAGTGGTGAAGCAGGGCTGTGGGTGTCTGTCTCTATCTCTCTCTCTCTCTTTCCCCCTCTCTATACCCCTTGATCTTCATTTCTCTCTCCTTCTATTCCAGTAATAAAAATAAATTTAAAATAATAATAAAATAGAGATGTCCTTGTGTCATGGGAGACCGACCAAAGTACCACCCCAGCATCAGCCGTACTGGGGATTGAACCTCGGTCCTGACGCGCACATGTCCTGGGCTCCACTGCTGAGCCACCTGCCCCAGCTCCTGAATTCCATTTATATCCTAGCACTGAGAGACCTCCTCTCTTCCCCCCTCCCTAAAGAAGCCTCCATGGCAGGACTGTGACATGCCAACCCAGTTCTGCACTGCCCTGTGCCATCTGATCATTTTAAACCGCCGGCCTGGTCTGCTGGATGCTGAGACCCTGGGCAGGACCAGCCTCTCCTGAGCTTCAGTGCTCGGATCCCAGCGTGAGGGTGGAGGGTGACCCTCTCTCAGCATAGCCACCTGCCTCCTGTTGTCTGCCCGTCTCCCTGACTCATTAGTAAGCTGGTCCAGGCCAGGGGCCCAGTCTTCCTGCTTTTGACCTTCTGGAAGAAAGCTACACACGTAAGGAGAGAGCAATGATTATTAAAGCAGTTAAGGCAAATGTGCCAAAGGGGCTCCTGTGTCCGTTAGGGACGGAAGGGGAAAGAGACACACAAATAAAATGGGAAGGAAGGGTTTAGACCTGAGTATTTAAGAACGTGCTTTTCCCTTTTGACTTTGTGATGCAGGCTTCATTGTAAGAAGACTGTGGCTTGAAATGATGTTATTGGTTAACGTGAGTTGACACTATTAGGAAGTTTTTGAGTGTGTGTGTGTGTGTCAAAGTCAAAGAAGGGGATGGCAGTAGATAGAAAATAAGAAGGAGCCAGGTGGTAGCACAATGGGTTAAGTACACATGGTGTGAAGCTCAAGGACCAACATAAGGATTCTGGTTCAAGCCCCCGGTTCTCCACCTACAAGGGGGGAGGTTGCTTCACAAGCGATGAAGCAGGTCTGCAGGTATCTCTCTTTCTCTCTCCCTCTCTAGCTTCCCCCTCCTCTCTTGATTTCTCTCTGTCCTTAACAATAATAACAGCAATAAACAAGGGCAACAAAAGGGGGAAAATGGCCTCCTAGAGCAGCGGATTCGTAGTGCAGGCACCACGCCTCAGTGATAATCCTGGAGGAAGGAAGAAAGAAAGAAAAAAAGGGAGGAAGGAAGGAAAGGCAGGAAGGAAGGAAATAAAAGGGAAAGGGGAAATAGAGAAAGGAAAAGACATACATCTGCAGCATTGCCTCACCGTTCCTAAAGCTCCCCCCTGCAGGTGGGGACCAGGGGCTGACACTTGTCTTTGCACATTGGTAACGTGTGTGCTCAAGTGGCCACTCCACTGTCTGGCCCTGCTTATAACTATCTGCAGGTCTGTTTGAATAATTCCATTTTCTAAACACTCCCTGTCGCTGTTTTTAAAATACAGTCGTTAGTGGGAGAAAATGTTACAACCAGAAAAAGATGAAGTCAGCTATTCTTTTTTGCCTCCAGGGTTATTGCTGGGGCTCAGTGCCTGCACTATAAATCCACTGCTCCATTTTTTCCCCCTTGTTGCCCTTGTTTATCGTTGTTGTTGGTATTATTATTGTTGTTGTCATTGTTGGACAGGACAGAGAGAAAGCGAGAAAGGAGGGGAAGACAGAGAAGGGAAGAGAAAGACACTTGCAGACCTACTTCACCGCCTGTGAAGCCACCCCCCCCCCCACAGGTGGGGAGCCGGTGGCTTGAACCGCGGGACCCTTACACTAGTCCCTGCTTTGCAACCCGCTGTGCTACTGCCCAGCCCCCCGGAATCAGCCATTCTCGGCCTCCTCCTTCATAGCCGCTTCCTCTGACACAGACCGTGCTGAAGAGAATTCACTGAAGCTTCCTAGTTACCGGCCGTAGCACCTGTTCACAGCACCAAGCTCACAGCCAAAGCCTCAGCAATTAGGTCTTGAAGTTCACTGAAGCCAGCTGCCCTCTCTGCATCTAACGTCTAACCCCATCCAGGCTAACCCAGACGGTCCCCTACAAAGTAGTCAGGTTCTTCTTCTTTTTTTAAAAATTTTCTATGGTCTTTTTTTTTTTTGACTTTTAAATAATTTATTTCTTTATTGGGGAATTAATGTTTTACATTCAACACTAAATACAATAGTTTGTACATGTACATGTATAACATTCCCCAGATTCCCATTTAAGAATACAACCCCCACTATGTCATTCATCATCTTTCATGGACCTGTATTCTCCCCACCCACCCCAGAGTCTTTTACTTTGGTGTAATACGCCAATTCCATTTCAGGTTCGACTTGTGTTTTCTTTTCTGGTCTTGTTTTTCAACTTCTGCCTGAGAGTGAGATCATCCCATATTCATCCTTCTGTTTCTGACTTATTTCACTCAACATGATTTTTTCAAGGTCCACCCAAGATCGGCTGAAAACGGTGAAGTCACCATTTTTTACAGCTGAGTAGTATTCCATTGTGTATATATACCACAACTTACTCAGCCACTCATCTGTTGTTGACACACCTGGGTTGCTTCCAGGTTTTGGCTATTACAAATTGTGCTGCCAAGAACATATGTGTACACAGATCTTTTTGGATGGATGGGTTGGGTTCCTTAGGATCTATCCCCAGGAAAGGAATTGCAGGGTCATAGGGTAGGTCCATTTCTAGCCTTCTGAGAGTTCTCCAGACTGTTCTCCACAGAGGTTGGACCAATTATGGTCTTATTAGTGATTGGATATTGATTTTACAAGATTGTAAGGGGTATAATTGTACTAGGAGTGTGATTCCACAGTTCCCACCACCAGAGCTCCGTGTCCCATACCCTCCATCGGAAGCTTCCCTATTCTTTACCCCTCTGGGAGTCTGGATCAGAATTCCTTATGGGGTGCAGAAGGTGGAAGGTCTGGCTTCTGTAATGGCTTCTCCTCTGAACTTGGGTGTTGGCAGGTGGATCCATATTCCCAGCCTGTTTCTGTCTCTCCCTAGTGGGATAGGGCTCTGGGGAGGTGGCCTTCCCAGCCCATTTCTGTTAATCCCTAGTGAGGCAGGGCTTTGGAGAAGTGAGGGCCAGGTTCTTTTAGAAGAGCAAAAACAGGGAGTCGTGTAGTAGCGCAGCGAGTTAAGCACAGGTGGCGCAAAGCTCAAGGACCTGCATAAGGATCCCAGTTCGAGCCCCTGGCTCCCCACCTGCAGGGGAATCACTTGAAGCAGGTCTGCAGGTGTCTGTCTTTCTCTCCCCCTCTATGTCTTCCCCTCCTCTCTCAATTTCTCTCTGTCCTATCCAACGACAGCAACAGCAACAATAATAATAACCAGAACAATGGTAAAACAACAAGGGCAACAAAAGGGGGGAAAGTAGTCTCCAGGATCAGTGGATTCCTGGTGCAGGCACCGAGCCCTGGCAATAACCTTGAAGGCAAAAAAAAAAAAGAACAAAAACAACAAAAAAAACTTTGCATCTAACACATGTTGGGGCCTCAGCAGTGAGAGAAAACTGGGAAGAAGAAAGGACGGGCTAAAAGGACAGGAGACACAACGTGTAGGCCCTGACTATCACAGCGGGTGGTACAGACCCCATGTTTGTGAGAGACACTGGAAACCTTATCCATAGCCGCGTGGGGTGTTGAGATCAGCAGACAGGGGAAGCCAGGTGATGCCACACAGCGAGAACCAAATATGTAGTCAGAATCCAGGCTGGCTCCTCCCTTCCTTCCTTCCTTCCTTCCTTCCTTCCTTCCTTCCTTCCTTCCTTCCTTCCTTCCCTTCCTTCCTTTCTTCCTTCCTTTTTTTCTCTTTCTTTTTTGTTTGTTTCTTTTTTCCACCAGGGTTATTGCTGGGTTGGAAGTGGAGTTCTGGCATCGAGGTGCCAGGTGATTTCCAGTGTTTAGTCACATCAGAGAAACAACCAGGATGCCAAAGGCACCCAAGGCTGGCACGTACCCCCCACCCCCACCCCAAACCAACCTCCCTCCAAGAGGGCCTCGCTT